>NW_027650394.1:5000-77500 GCF_965287045.1 Carcharhinus amblyrhynchos
CCCTAACCCTAACCCTAACCCTAACCCTAACCCTAACCCTAACCCTAACCCTAACCCTAACCCTAACCCTAACCCTAACCCTAACCCTAACCCTAACCCTAACCCTAACCCTAACCCTAACCCTAACCCTAACCCTAACCCTAACCCTAACCCTAACCCTAACCCTAACCCTAACCCTAACCCTAACCCTAACCCTAACCCTAACCTAACCCTAACCCTAACCCTAACCTAACCCTAACCCTAACCCTAACCCTAACCCTAACCCTAACCCTAACCCTAACCCTAACCCTAACCCTAACCCTAACCCTAACCCTAACCCTAACCCTAACCCTAACCCTAACCCTAACCCTAACCCTAACCCTAACCCTAACCCTAACCCTAACCCTAACCCTAACCCTAACCCTAACCCTAACCCTAACCCTAACCCTAACCCTAACCCTAACCCTAACCCTAACCCTAACCCTAACCCTAACCCTAACCCTAACCCTAACCCTAACCCTAACCCTAACCCTAACCCTAACCCTAACCCTAACCCTAACCCTAACCCTAACCCTAACCCTAACCCTAACCCTAACCCTAACCCTAACCCTAACCCTAACCCTAACCCTAACCCTAACCCTAACCCTAACCCTAACCCTAACCCTAACCCTAACCCTAACCCTAACCCTAACCCTAACCCTAACCCTAACCCTAACCCTAACCCTAACCCTAACCCTAACCCTAACCCTAACCCTAACCCTAACCCTAACCCTAACCCTAACCCTAACCCTAACCCTAACCCTAACCCTAACCCTAACCCTAACCCTAACCCTAACCCTAACCCTAACCCTAACCCTAACCCTAACCCTAACCCTAACCCTAACCCTAACCCTAACCCTAACCCTAACCCTAACCCTAACCCTAACCCTAACCCTAACCCTAACCCCTAACCCCTAACCCCTAACCCCTAACCCCTAACCCCTAACCCCTAACCCCTAACCCCTAACCCTAACCCTAACCCTAACCCTAACCCTCACCCTCACCCCTAACCACCTCACCCCTAACCACCTCACCCCTAACCACCTCACCCCTAACCACCTCACCCCTAACCACCTCACCCCTAACCACCTCACCCCTAACCACCTCACCCCTAACCACCTCACCCCTAACCACCTCACCCCTAACCACCTCACCCCTAACCACCTCACCCCTAACCACCTCACCCCTAACCACCTCACCCCTAACCACCTCACCCCTAACCACCTCACCCCTAACGTAGAGTAACCGTAAGCTGAAACCAAACCCTAATCCTTCAGACAAACCATAATGCAGCTGTCCCTCCCTGCTTCTGTATCAAAACCATCTCACTATGAAGGGACTTGGGTAGATTCCCTCCCCTCCTTCCCGTTTAAAAGTTACTCACCTCAAGGAATCAATCTCATTGTTCCTTGGGAGCACTGAAGAGAGGCAGCGATTTGTAGGAGGAGAGCTTGAGGGTGAGTTAAAGCTAACTGTGCTAGTTTCTTCTGACTTTTATACCAGAAACAGGAAGCAGTTTGCAAAGGGACTTGGGTAGTTTCAGCCCCGCCCTGCCCATTTAAAAGTTACTCACCTCAGGGAATCGACCTCATTGTTCCTTGGGAGCACTGAAGAGAGGCAGCAATTTGTAAGAGGAGAGCTTGAAGGTGAGTTAAAGCTAACTTTGCTAGTTTTTGTTTAAATGTTATAGCAGAAACAGGAAGCAGTTTGCAAAGGGAATGGGGTAGTTCCACACCTGCCCTGCCCATTTAAAAGTTACTCACTTTAAGGAATTGACCTCATTGTTCCTTGGGAGCACTAAAGAGAGGCAGCGATTTGTCAGAGGAGCGCTTGAGGGTGAGTTAAAGCTAACTTTGCTAGTTCTTTAAAACATTTTATAGCAGAAACAGGAAGCAGTTTGCAAAGGGACTTGGGTAGTTCCCCCACACGCCCCACCCAGCCCATTTACAAGTTACTCACCTCAAGGAATTGACCTCATTGTTCCTTGGGAGCACTGAAGAGAGGCAGCGATTTGTAAGAGGAGCGCTTGAGGGTGAGTTAAAGCAAACTTTGCTAGTTCTTTAAAAAATTTTATAGCCAAAACATAAGCAGTTTGCAAAGGGACTTGGGTAGTTCCAGCCCAGCCCCGCCCTGCCCATTTAAAAGTTACTCACCTCAGGGAATCGACCTCATTGTTCCTTGGGAGCACTGAAGAGAGGCAGCGATTTGTAAGAGGAGAGCTTGAAGGTGAGTTAAAGCTAACTTTTCTAGTTTTTATTTGAATTTTATAGCAGAAACAGGAAGCAGTTTGCAAAGGGACTTGGGTAGTTTTTTTTCCTTACCATAAATTGGTCTGGTGAGGCATCCCGATACTCTACAGAGGTAGATTATCCCACCCTCCCACCTCCTCTAACCTAAAAAAGAGAGAGAGGGGCTTGGAGTGAGAACAGATAAGTTGGTTTTTGTGATCTGTAAGGGCTTTGGCTCACAGGGTGTGGCAATGTAAGTTTATAAGTTCCTATTACTTTTTTCTCTGTATTTCTAAAAAGGGCAAGTATGGGTGTGAGGCAAGTATGTGGTTACCAATGTAATATGTGGGAGGTCCTGGAAGCTTCTGGTCTCCCAGACATCCATATCTGTGCTGGGTGTGTGGAGCTGCAGTCCCTAAGGGACCAGGTTAAGGAACTGGAACTGCAGCTCGAGGACCTTCATCTCATTAGAGAGAACGAGGAGGTAATTGCCAGGAGCTACTGGCAAGTGGTCACACCGGGGCAACGGGAAGAAGGCAAGTGGGTAACCCGGCTAATTTATAACTCTCCAGTGTCCTAACTGAGCCTCCACGTCTCAACTTTACATAAGCCTCCTTGTTCCTCTTCACCAGAGATTCGACTTCCTTAGTACGCCACGGTTCCCTCGCTCGACCGCTTCCTCCCTGCCTGACAGGTACATATTTACCGAGAACTCGCAGTAGCTGCTCCTTGAATAAGCTCCACATTTCAGATGTTCCCAGCCCCTGCAATTTCCAACTCCACCTTATGTATCCTAAATCTCACCTAATAGCCTCATAATTACCTTCCCCCAGCTATAACTTCTGCCCTTCGGTATACGCCTATCCCTTTCCATCACTAAGGTAAACGTAACCAAACTGTGGTCACTATCACCAAAGTGCTCACCTACCTCCAAGTCTAACACCTGGTCTGGTTCATTACCCAGTACCGAATCCAATGTAGCTTCACCTCTTGTTGGCCTATCTACATACTGTGTCACGAAACCTTTCCTAGACATCTCTGCAACTTTTTGGAGGCCTATAAGCAATTCCCAGCAGGGTGACCTCTCCTTTCCTGTTTCTAATCTCAGCCTCTACTACCTCAGTAGACAGGTCCACATCACACGTCCTTTCTGCCACCGTAATACAGTCCTTGACCGACAATGCTACGCCTCCCCCTCTTCTACAATCTTCTCTACTCTGACTGAAACATCTGAACCCCGGAACCTGCAACAACCATTCCTGTCCCAGGCACCGACTCAGGCTGCAAGTTCATCCACCTTTATTGCGTATGCTCCTCGCATTAAAGTATACACGCTTCAAACCACCCTCCCGCCTGCCGATACACTGCTGTGACCTAGAAACCTTATCCGTGACCTTCCTACTCTCAACCTCCTGTACGCTGGAGCTACAATTCAGGTTCCCACCCCCCTCTGAATCACTTTAAACCCCCCTGAATAGCATTGGCAAATTTTCCCCCCAAGGTATTAGTTCCCCTCTGGTTCAGGTGCAGACCATCCCTCTTGTAGAGGTCCCACCTACCCCAGAATGAGCCCCAATTGTCCAAGTATGTGAACCCTTCCCTCCTGCACCATCCCTTCAGCCACGACTTCAAATGTTCTCTCTCTATTCTTCTCCATGCTATCCCGAGGCACAGGTAACAAACCAGAGATAACCACTCTGTTTTAGCTCTAAGCTTCCACCCTAACTCCCTGAAATTCTGTTTTATATCCCCGTCCCTTTTCCTACCTATGTCGTGGGTGCCTACGTTGCTGAGGTATGAAAACCTTGTTTTTTTGGGGGTCTTTAATTAGATGTAAATTTATTCAAGTGATTGGAAATCAGGTTTTCACAGCTTCCAACTTGTATCTGTGTCAGATCGTCAAGAAAATCAGAAGGCCGTCACTCAAATAGAATTCTATCTTTAATCTGAAGGAAAATCTCCTCTACAGTCACTCGCATCACTGCAATCCCAAGTAACATGATATAAATATCGGTGACATTTGAGAAAGAAAAAATGTATAAATATATGGTGTTTTTCATGTCCAGGCATCACAAAATGGATAAAACCAGTATAGTTTTTCTTGATTATACAAACATATTATCGTAGAATCATAGCAACAAGGGACCACCGGGTGGAGTTTTCTCAATTCTCAGCCAAGATGGTTTAAGCTCCTAAGGGATAATCTCTGTTTCCTCTGAAGCCGGCCACTGTGCGCTTTACTTTGAAGACACTACCGATCTGGCCAGTCAGATACAGGCAGGACACGTATTTGCAGAATGGATAGAGCAGGAGAGAATGCAAGAGAGACCTCAAATTATCTTCTCGTTGTTACCCACTCATTATCTTTCTGATTCCAACCATACTGCAGTTTCTTCTCTAATTGAAATAGTTAGTTTGCTATCATGTGATTAACTGCCCAATTACTGAATATGGTCACAGAAGCTGAGGAAGCTTCATTCGAGGTGCATTGTTTATAATGACTGAATTAAATGGTCTGTGAAGCCCTCTTCTCAGCCAGGGTCCATTGTCCAAAGTGATTGAGTTTAATAGCACAGTCCACACCCACCTGGACAAACACATTGGCCAGAGTTGTCCCATCCCGCCTGCTGCTGGAATTTTAGCGGGTGGGTTGCAGCGAATGTGAAACCCCGTTGACGGTCGGGTGGGAATTTCAGGTTTTTAAACCGCTGCGGTCGGAGAAGTCCGCCCATTGTATCTGGATGTTTGTGAATAGTTCAGGGGATAGACCACTCTTGAATAAATCAATTTTCTGGGTGGGCTACTTTCAGACAGCGTAATTCCTTTCTAATGGTTTTGTAATTTTGCAAGGTGAAGTCGTGTAAATATTTCGCTATTTGCTGAAAAGCAAATTGATGGAAATATAGTTGGCTAGATTGGATTTGTCCTGCCTTTTATGGACAAGAGATACCCAGGAAAAGTATGACATTCGTGCCAGCGTTGTAGCTATACTAGAACAGCTCATCTCGGAGCAGTTAGTTCCAGACCGCAAGTCTTCAGTACTACTATTGAGATTTTGTCAGTGCCTTCAGCAGGTAGGTGGTAGTCAGCAGGAGGTTTCCTACTCCACGTTTGACATGAAACCGCAAAACTTAATGGGATCCGGAGTCAATATTCAGGACTCCCGTGGTCATTCCTGAGTGCATAACAATGTACCGTCAACTCTGATGGATCTGTCCTGCTAGTGGGGCTGGACGTACCCAGGTACGGTGATACAGCAGTCCGGGACATTGGTTGTAATCTGTAAATAAGCCATGCACGTTGACAAAAATGAGAGTGTACACTGGCTGGATTACATGTTCAAATTCTTGAGTTAGGTTTGAACCATTAACGTTCTGACAATGTGGTAAGGTTTCAACTATGGAGTCAAACTGTAAGCTATAGCATGCTTTACTATGTTAAAGATACTAAGTGCAAATAGGTGTTGTTGTAAATGGAACGTGCCATTTTTGAATCTATCGATCAGAAGATTGTTTACAATATTCAATTATGAAGGTCACAAAAGGTCTCAATGCACCCAGAGATCACCCTGCCTCCATCTGCTGGTGATGCTGTGTCAATGCACCCAGAGATCACCCTGCCTCCATCTGCTGGTGATGCCGTGTCAATGCACCCAGAGATCACCCTGCCTCCATCTGCTGGTGATGCTGTCTCAATGCACCCAGAGATCACCCTGCCTCCATCTGCTGGTGATGCTGTGTCAATGCACCCAGAGATCACCCTGCCTCCATCTGCTGGTGATGCCGTGTCAATGCACCCAGAGATCACCCTGCCTCCATCTGCTGGTGATGCCGTGTCAATGCACCCAGAGATCACCCTGCCGCCATCTGCTGGTGATGCTGTCTCAATGCACCCAGAGATCACCCTGCCTCCATCTGCTGGTGATGCTGTGTCAATGCACCCAGAGATCACCCTGCCTCCATCTGCTGGTGATGCCGTGTCAATGCACCCAGAGATCACCCTGCCTCCATCTGCTGGTGATGCCGTGTCAATGCACCCAGAGCCCACCCTGCCTCCATCTGCTGGTGATGCTGTCTCAATGCACCCAGAGATCACCCTGCCGCCATCTGCTGGTGATGCTGTCTCAATGCACCCAGAGATCACCCTGCCTCCATCTGCTGGTGATGCTGTCTCAATGCACCCAGAGATCACCCTGCCTCCATCTGTATGAAATACAGAGAGACAGAGAGAGACACACAGATACACAGAGATATATACAGAGAGACAGAGACAGACACATATAGCAATACAGAGACAGAGAGAGAAACACACAGATAGAGAGATATATACAGAGAGACAGAGAGGGGGAGAGAGAGAGAGAGAGAGACAGATACAGATAGAGACAGAGAGATGATAAAGTAAGAAAGATGAAATAGAGAGACACACACGTAAATACACGAATCGAGAAATTCAAAAAGAGAGATGGAATTAGGCAAAGTCAGATCTAGCTTTGCATTCAATGTTTATTTAAAAATTCAGAGAGTATTTTACAGGAAAATTGATTTTAAAGTTAACAAAAGTACATCTGTCCTTTTCAGCTTCACACTGAGATCAGAACCCATGCGATCTGAGCTGCCCGGTATCTGTACAACTGTAACAGAGACCAGAAAGAGAAAAAACAGAGCTCAACATCACGGGAAATGAACAATTGTGAATAAGGTACAAGAAAAGTTCTTTATTTATACATGAAACTTAAACTCCAAGAAAACTATTAACTACAATTACATTACAACAAAAATCCCCTTATACATTTCACACTGAAAACTGCAATCCTGTCCACGATTGTCTCAGTTCCAGATTCAGAGTGATAAACAGAGACAATTTGACTGTTACAGTCACCGAGAGCAGATATTGTGTTTGTGTCACTCAGAGATCTTCATAATCAGCTGAGGGAAATCTACAGCGTCCAAAATTCAACCCATCACTTGATCTGTAAAAGAGAGATACACCAATGATCAGATATTTATGATGTGGGACATTAGAGTTTTTAATCAGTGAAACATTGAGAGATTTTTCAAATCCCTTCTGTCAGTTTAATAACCCAGTCTGACAGCAGTTCCATTTCACACTCTCTGCTCAGTCCTGTGTTTGGGGGGGGGGCGGTTAGTGTCGGATCAGTGTTTGCTTTTCTCAAACTGCAGTGAGATCCCCAACAAGGGTAACAGACGTTTAAAAACTTAAACATTACAAAACTAAACCAGACAGAGAGTGATTGGGCCTCCTGCCTTCAATACAGCGATCTTCGCTCCGGAGATTGTGGGTTCAGCTCAGAGCTGAAAATACTAGGCCCTTAGCATCAAAACACACAGACACACAGAGAGAAAAACACAGAGACAGAGACACAGAGAAACACAGAGACACACAGACACACAGGGAGAAAAGCACAGAGAGACAGAGACACAGAGACAAAAAACACACAGACACACAGAGAAAAACACAGAGACAGAGACACAGAGAAACACAGAGACACACAGAGAGAAAAACACAGAGACAGAGAAACACAGAGACAAGAAACACACAGACACACAGAGAGAAAACACAGAGAAAAACACTGAGAGACAGAGACACAGAGAAACACAGAGACAACAGACACAGAGAGAGAAAAACACTGAGACAGAGACACAGAGAAACACAGAGATAAGAGACACACAGAGATAGAAACCAAGAGAGACACAGATACACAGAGGGGATAGAGACAGACAGATATGGATACAGAGAAATAGAGAGATAGAGAGGCAGAGCGATAGAGACAGAGAGACACAGATACATAGAGATAGAGAGTCATAGATACGGAGAAATACAGAGACACAGAGACACACAGATACAGACAAGGAAACAGAAAGAGACACAGATACAGAGAAATACAGAGACAGAGAGATACACAGATACAGACAAAGAGACAGAAAGAGACACAGATACAGAGAAATACAGAGACACAGAGAGATACACAGATACAGACAAGGAAACAGAAAGACACACAGATACAGAGAAATACAGAGACACAGAGAGACACATAGATACAGACAAGGAAACAAAGAGAAACAGATACAGAGAAATACAGAGGCAGAGACACACAGATATGTAGAGAGATATTTAGAGAGACACGCACACAAATTCATACTAACAGAGATATAGAGAAAGAGAGATGGAGTTAGACAAAGTCAGAATTAGTTTATTTTGCATTCAATGTTTATTTAAAAATTCAGAGAATATTTCACAGGAAAATTGATTTTAAAGTTAACAAAAGTGAATCTGATCTTTGAGTTCACACTGAGATCAGAACCCATGCGACCTGAGCTGCCCGGTATCTGTACAACTGTAACAGAGACCACAAAGAGAAGAAACAGGAGCTCAACATCACGGGAAATGAACAATTGTGAATAAGGAACAAGAAAAGTTCTTTATTTATACATGAAATTTAAACTGTAAGAAAACTATTAACTACAATTAATAGACACTCTGTTATTACAATCTGGGCCTTGTATCAGGAAATACTGCCATAAAACTTTCTTGGTTATGACAATCAGGGCCTTGTATCAGTAATCTTTGTTGTAAACCTCTCTCAGTTATGACAATCTGGGCCTTGTATCAGTAATCTCTATCCTAACCTCTCAGTTATTACAATCTTGGCCTTGTATCAGTAACCTCTGTCCTAAACCTTTCCCATTATTACAACCTGGGCTTTGTATCAGTAATCTTTGCCCTAAACCTCACTCAGTTATGACAATCTGTGCCTTGTATCAGTAACCTCTGCCGTAAATCTCTCGCAGTTATTACAATCTGGGCCTTGTATCAGTAATCTCTGCCCTAAACCTCTCTCAGTTAATACAATCTGGGCCTTGTATCAGTAATCTCTGTCCTCAACCTCTCTCAGTTATTACAATCTGGGCCTTGTATCAGTAATCTCTGCCCTAAACCTCTCTGTTATTACAATCTGGGCCTTGTATCAGTAATCTGTGCTCTAAACCTCTCTCAGTTATTACAATCTGGGCCTTGTATCAGTAATCTCTGCCCTAAACCTCTCTGTTATTACAATCTGGGCCTTGTATCAGTAATCTCTGCCCTAAACCTCTCTCAGTTATTACAATCTTGGCCTTGTATCAGTAATCTCTGCCCTAAACCTCTCTCAGTTATTACAATCTGGGCCTTGTATCAGTAATCTGTGCCCTAAACCTCTCTCAGTTATTACAATCAGGGCCTTGTATCAGTAATCTCTGCCCTAAACCTCTCTCAGTTATTACAATCTGGGCTTTGTATCAGGAATCTGAACACAGGGATGTGGTTTCCTCTGGTATCTCAATCTGTGAACGATGACGGAGCCTCCACAGCCCTCCGGGATAGAGAATTCCAAAGATTTCCCATCCCGGAATTCTGGGAAAGTTGGGGAGATGGATTGGAAACTGGTTTAGGGTTTGGACACTGAGGGTGGGTGATAGAAAGCTGTTTGAGTGACTGGAGGCCTGTGTCCAGTTGTGGGGTCCCACAAGGCTCAGTGCTGGGGGGGTTTATTATTGTTCTATATCAATGTTACAGAGGATAATCTGGGGGCAATGATCAGCAAGGTGTCCAGATGAGACCAAGATTGGTGGGATGGTTAATCGGGGAGAAGGTTGGAGGTTACAGGGAGATAGAACTGGGTTGGGTCAGATAGGCACAGCATGTGGGATTTAACCCTGATAAGTGGGAGCTGATGCCATTTGGAAGAAGTAACAAGGTGCGGGAGTATTTAATGAGTGGCGGGACACTGGGAAGCTCAGAGGAACGTACGGATCTCGGGAAATGATTCCCAGATCCCTGAAGGCAGCAGAGTAGGTGAATCAGGGGGTAAAGAAGGCAGATGAAACACTTGCCTTTATCAGTCATGGTGTAGAGAATAAGAGTAAAGAGTTCAGGTTGGAGTTACACAGAGCGATGGGGAGGCTGGAACACTGTGTGCAGCTCTGCTCACCTCACTCGTCAGTCACGAGGGGACAGGGTTTTAGTCGGAGTGAGTCGGAGGGGAGTTGTGAGGAATGTTCACTCGGAGGGTGGGGAGAATCGGGGACACGCTGCCTGGGAAGGGAATGGAGGCTGGAAACCTTCCAATCTTTCAAAAACATTTGGATGAGTGCTCAAAACATCCCGACGTTCCCAGATACGGGACAAGAGATGGAAAACTGGGCTAGCACAGCTTTAGTGGGAGTTCCTGTTGGTGCAGAGTCGATGGGCCAAAGGGCCTGTTCTTCACTGTGTGACTCTATGACTCTGAGGGAAGAAATTCCTCCTCATCTCAGTCCTAAACATCCTACCCCCTCCCCTTACTCTGAGACAGTGCTGGGGGTCACTGTCTGTGTGAAGCTTGCACATTCTCCCCGTGTCTGTGTGGGTTTCCTCCGGTTTACTCTCACAGTTTGAAAGGTGGATCGGCTGTGCTAAATTCTCCCTCAGTGTAACCCAATCAGGTCCCAGAGCTTGGTGACTACAGGCTTTTCACAGTAACTTCATTGCAGTGTTAATATAACTCTACTTCTGACACTAATGAATCCATTTTCAAACCTGATACTAGATTCCCCCATGTTGGCCTTGTTCTGTCAGGGTTCATGTGGACGTTTAAAGATTAGTCAATAATTCTTTAAGGACAGATTAAAGAAATTCTCGTTTCCTCCCACAGTACAAAGAAGTGCGGGTTAGGTTGATTGGCCTTTTGTCTGTGCAGTGTGCAAGAAACCAAACCTTTCACTGCATCCCAGTACATGGGATAGGACAGCACGGGGACACGATGGTTAGCATTGCCGCCTCACAGCACCAGGGACCCGGGTTCAATTCTCGGCTTGGGAATGGAGTTTGCACACTCTCCCCATGTCTGCGTGGGTTTCTTCCTGGTTTCCTTCCACAGTCCAAAGATGTGCAGACCAGGTGGAGTCTGAGACACAGCAGAAGCAGGGTAAAGATTTGAAAATGGAGGACTTCTAACAGACTTTTAAGAGACAGGGTTTAAAAATGTAAAGATTACAAAACCAGACAGTGATGAGGCCTCACACCTTCCATGTTGATCTTCTCTCAGAATCAGAGAGATTGTGGGTTCAGCACAGAGCCTAAAATACTAGGCCCTTAGCATCGAGACACAGAGACAGAGACAGATATAGAGAAATGCAAAGACACAAACACACACAGATACCCAGAGAGGTATCGACACAGAGACAGAGAGAGAAACACAGAGAAAGATACACAGAGATACAGAGAGAGACACAAATAGAGAGAAATACAGAGACAGAGAGAGACACACAGATAAACAGAGAGATATATACAGAGAGACAGGGAGAGACACAAATAGTGAGAAATACAGAGACAGAGGGAGAGACACACAGATACAGAGAGATATATACAGAGAGACAGAGAGAGACACAAATAGAGAGAAATACAGAGACAGAGAGAGACACACAGATAAACAGAGATATACAGACAGAGAGAGATACAGATAAATAGAGGCAGAGAGATGTACAAAACCACATAAAGATATAGATAGAGAGACACACACATAAATACACTAATCAAGATATACAAAAAGAGAGACAGAATTAGGCAAAGTCAGGTCTAGTTTTGCATTCAATGTATATTTAAAAATTCAGAGAGTATTTTACAGGGAAATTGATTTTAAAGTTAACAAAAGTACATATATCCTTTTCAGCTTCACACTGCGATCAGAACCCATGTGATCTGAGCTGCCCGGTATCTGTACAACTGTAACAGAGACCAGAAAGAGAAAAAAACAGCTCAACGTCACGGGAAATGAACAATTGTAAATAAGGAACAAGAAAAGTTCTTTATTTATACATGAAACTTAAACTCCAAGAAAACTATTAACTACAATTACATTACAACAAAAATCACCGTATACATTTCACACTGAAAACTGCAATCCTGTCCACGATTGTCTCAGTTCCAGATTCAGAATGATAAACAGAGACAATTTGACTGTTACAGTCACCGAGAGCAGATATTGTGTTTGTGTCGCTCAGAGATCTTCATAATCAGCTGAGGGAAATCTACAGCGTCCAAAATTCAACCCATCACTTGATCTGTAAAAGAGAGATACACCAATCAAGTAGATAAGGTTGTTAAGAAGGCATACAGTGTCTTGGCGTTTATTGGTAGGGGGATTGAATTTAGGAGTCGTAGCGTTATGTTGCAACTGTACACAACTCTGGTGTGGCCGCACTTGGAGTATTGTGTGCAGTTCTGGTCCCCACATTACAAGAAGGATGTGGAGGCTTTGGAGAGGGTGCAGAGGAGGTTTACCAGGATGTTGCCTGGTATGGAGGGGAGATCCTATGAGGAGAGGCTGAGGGATTTGGGGTTGTTTTTGCTGGAAAGAAGGCGGCTAAGAGGGGATCTTATTGAAACATATAAGATGATTAGAGGTTTAGATAGGGTGGATAGTGATAGCCTTTTTCCTCTGATGGAAAAATCTAACACGAGGGGGCATGGCTTTAAACTAAGGGGGGGTAGTTATAGGACAGATGTCAGGGGTAGGTTCTTTACCCAGAGGGTGGTGAGGGATTGGAATGCCCTGCCTGCTGCAGTCGTAAATGCGCCTAGTTTGGGGGCGTTTAAGAGGTCTGTGGACAGGTTTATGGACGAAAAGGGATTGGTTTAGGTTAGTGGGTCATTGTTGTTGTTTTTTTTTAACTGGTCGGCGCAACATCGTGGGCCGAAGGGCCTGTTCTGCGCTGTAATGTTCTATGTTCTATGTTCAATGATCAGATATTTATGATGTGGGACATTAGAGTTTTTAATTGGTAAAACATTGAGAGATTTTTCAAATCCCTTCTGTCAGTTTAATAACCCAGTCTGACAGCAGTTCCATTTCACACTCTCTGCTCAGTCCTGTGTTGGGGGGGGGTTTAGTGTGGGATCAGTGTTCGCTTTTCTCAAACTGCAGTGAGATCCCCAACAAGGGTAACAGACGTTTAAAAACTTAAACATTACAAAACTAAACCAGACAGAGAGTGATTGGGCCTCCTGCCTTCAATACAGCGATCTTCGCTCCGGAGATTGTGGGTTCAGCTCAGAGCTGAAAATACTAGGCCCTTAGCATCAAAACGCACAGACACACAGAGAGAAACACAGAGAGACAGAGACACAGAGAAACACAGAGACAAGAGATACACAGAGAGAAAAACACAGGGAGACAGACGCAGAGGAACACAGAGACACACAGAGAGAAAAACACAGACAGAGACACAGAGAAACACAGAGACAAGAGACACGCAGAGAGATAGAAACCAAGAGAGACACGGATACACAGATATGGATACAGAGAAATAGAGAGATAGAGAGGCAGAGCAATAGAGACAGAGAGACACAGATACATAGAGATAGAGAGTCATAGATACAGAGAAATACAGAGACACAGAGAGACACACAGATACAGACAAGGAAACAGAAAGAGATACAGATACAGAGAAATACAGAGACACAGAGAGACACACAGATACAGACAAGGAAACAGAAAGAGACACAGATACTGAGAAATAGAGAGACACTGGGAGACACACAGATACAGACAAGGAAACAGAAAGAGACACAGATACTGAGAAATAGAGAGACAGAGAGATACACAGATACAGACAAGCAAACAGAAAGAGATACAGATACAGAGAAATACAGAGACACAGAGAGGTACACAGATACAGACAAGGAAACACAAAGAGACACAGATACAGAAAAATAGAGAGACACAGAGAGACACGCAGATACAGACAAGGAAATTGAAGATCCTCAGAGTTATGGACAGGTTAAAGAGTGAGAAACTCTTCCCTCTCAAGAGATGGTGATGAACTAGAGGGCCCAGATTGGAAATGATGGGGAAGTGAAATGTGGAAAATCACTTCACCGAGAGGGTGTTTGGAATCTGGAACAATCTTCCTGAAAGCCTGTTCCAATATTCAATAAGATCCTGGCTGATCTGTGATCGAAACTCTCTTTCTCTTTACCCCTTTGGACTAAGGGAAATCTATCAAACCCCAGATTGAAAATAATAACAAGTGTCTGAGTATCAATAGCCATTTGCAGAAGATTGTTTCAAACTAACCCCACACCACATCTGGCAATGTTTTCATTCCTACAATTCTCAAATTCCAAACTGAGGCTAACCCCCAAATATTCCCAAATCCTGGAATCCCCAACCAGCAGAAAAAAACTTGTTCTTTATCAGCCTCTCCCTTTCCCTCATTGTTTTCAATGTTTGATTCAATCAGCCCCCAACTTCAATTCCAGCGGTTAGGAATAATGTTTAATCTGCACCCTTCCTCAAATGTTCCCAACACAAATCCTGGAATGGGCTAAATCCAGAGTCAAATTCCCTCTGCTCTGTCCAAGGAATGTTTCAGCACAGATTTTTATTTTAAAAAAAACAGGAATCAAATAGTTCAGCATCCCAGTGTGGCCTGGGGTTTATTTCACATTCAAACATGAAGTTGAAGCTTGGAATACTGTCTGTGGCAGCGTTTGTGGATTCAGTTGTTCTCCTGCTTTTTCACTTGCCTGAAGGCTTTGAATTGTAGACATTGTTTAATCATTCCTGTCTCTCAGCACATGGAACTGGGGAATCTTCAAAGCCGACAGTCTCATGTAATTAACATCAAACTGCATCTTTATTCACCCATCCATTTCCTATCTCTGAATAGATCCCACACATTTCCAGAATGCAGGAAGCTCTCAATGGAAACTGCTTCCAATGATTCCCCAATACAATTGTTCACACTTGCCTGGAAACTACATCCCGCTGACATTCCCCAAAGCAGCCACAGAAAAGGGCCTGGTTATTTTAAACATTGAACCTGAACTCACTGAGTTTACAATTCACTCACATTGTACAGAAATGTGGATCCTGTTTTGATGAGAGTGATCAGATTAACTCTGGAACATGAAGGCAGCCTCCGCACTGAGATGAACCACATTTCCAACAGTTCCACTATATCAGAGACATTGCTGTGTGTATTGTGTGAATCCAGCTGTGAAATATCAGGACATTTGGAGCTTCCACGGTTTCTGTCTTTTCATCATTTATTAAAGTATGTTGTTCTATCCCTTTTCAATCTAAGTTGTGTCAATTTACATGTCCCTGCTCTGAAACATCACCACCAGTTTTGTCCATTTACTAAACATGAAAAACTCTTTGCAATTTGATATTTCCAGCTACACTGCTTACAATGCTGTCTCATTTTTTGTGTCTATGGCAAACCAGGATGTGAAGCATTCAGTCACATTAACAGGTCAATAAATACATCCAAACTACCTGTATATTTCTCTGTGTGTGTTTACCATGATCTGTTTGAGTGGGGGAGCAGGCTCAATGGGGCATTTGGCCTGAAACTGCACATAATTGAGATTTAAACACTCATACATGCTGACACACACACACACACATGCACAGACACACACTTATTGACAGAGACAGATGCACAGATGCACACACACAGACACAAACACAGATGCATAAACACACACACTCATTGACACAGACAGATGCACACACACACACTGACACAGAGACAGATACACACACACACACATAGAACATAGAACATAGAACATTACAGCGCGGAACAGGCCGTTCGGCCCACAATGTTGCGCCGACCACAGAGACAGATACACACACACACACATTGACACAGAGACAGATGCGCACACACACTCATTGACACAGAGACAGATACACACACATACATACTCATTGACACAGACAGATGCACACACACACATTGACACAGAGACAGATGCACACACACACACACACTCATTGACACAGAGACAGATGCACACACACACACACACACACACAGACACAAACACAGAGGCACTCACATAGAGACAGAGAGACACACACATATTCACAGAGAGACACAGACACAGATACACACACACACCCAGACACAGAGAGACAGACATACACACACACACATTCACTCACAGACACAGAGACACACACACACTCACAGGCACACAGAAACACATGTTGACATACACACACACATACAGAAACACACAACCACTCACAGACACATAAGCTCACACACAGGGAGACACACAATCTCTCTCACACACACACACACAGGGAGACACACAATCTCTCTCACACACACACACACAGGGAGACACACAAGCTCACACACACACACACACACAGAAATACGTGCAGACACTTAGAATCTCCCCCTCACACACACAGAAACACAGAAACATAACCACACCGACACTCTCACACACTCATTCCTATTTCTGTTTTACTCCTCACTGCCCCCAGCTATAACGTATTGCGATCTGAGTTTGAAATGCTGGAACTGATCCTGGAGGAATGAGTGGGCTCTAATAGACACCCAGAGGGTCACTTGTGTGTGAATCATAGAATGGGGACAGCACAGGAGGCCATTCAGCCTGTCAATCCAGGATGGAGAGCCTGCAAGAGCAGTTTGACTATTCCCAGTCCCCGTAACCCTGTCAATATTTTCCCCTCAGCTTCCCATTCAATCTCTTCCTGATGGAATCTCCTTCCCCCTCCGGCTCAGACACAACATTCCAGATCCCAGCATTTCCCCATCACACAATCCCAGATTCCCACAGTGCAGGAGAGACCCCTCGGCCCATCGAGTCTGTACTGACCCGTCAGAACCACCTAACATCCCCACCCAACCCCATTCCCCAGCACTTGGCCCACAGCCCTGAATGTGATGATGGGCCCAGTGATCATCCAGGGACTTTTTAAAGGGTGTGAGACAACTTGCCTCTACCCCCCCCTCCCAGGCAACACATTCCCGACCCTCCCCACCCTCTGGGTAAAACAGTTCTTCCTCACATCCCCCCTCAACCTCCTATCCCTCACCTTGAACCTGTGTCCCCCTCATCACTGACCCTTCAACTAGGGGGATCAGCTGCTCCCGATCCACACTGTTCATGTCTCTCACGGTTATTACAATCTGGGCCTTGTATCAGTAATCTCTGCCCTAAACCTCTCTCAGTTATTACAATCTGGGCCTTGTATCAGTAATCTCTGCCCTAAACCTCTCTCAGTTATTACAATCTGGGCCTTGTATCAGTAATCTCTGCCCTCAACCTTGCTCAGTTATTACAATCTGGGCCTTGTATCAGTAATCTCTGCCCTCAACCTCTCTCAGTTATTACAATCTGGGATAGTATCAGTAATCTCTGCCCTAAACCTCTCTCAGTGATTACAATCTGTGCCTTGTATCAGTAATCTCTGCCCTAAACCTCTCTCAGTTATTACAATCTGGGCCTTGTATCAGTAATCTCTGCCCTCAACCTTGCTCAGTTATTACAATCTGGGCCTTGTATCAGTAATCTCTGCCCTCAACCTCTCTCAGTTATTACAATCTGGGATAGTATCAGTAATCTCTGCCCTAAACCCCTCTGTGATTACAATCTGGGCCTTGTATCAGTAATCACTGCCCTAAACCTCTCTCAGTGATTACAATCTGGGCCTTGTATCAGTAATCTCTGCCCTAAACCTCTCTCAGTTATTACAATCTGGGATAGTATCAGTAATCTCTGCCCTCAACCTCTCTCAGTGATTACAATCTGGGCCTTGTATCAGTAATCTCTGCCCTAAACCTCTCTCAGCGATTACAATCTGGGCCTTGTATCAGTAATCTCTGCCCTAAACCTCTCTCTGTTATTACAATCTGGGCCTTGTATCAGTAATCTCTGCCCTAAACCTCTCTCAGTTATTACAATCTGGGCCTTGTATCAGTAATCTCTGTCCTAAACCTCTCTCAGTTATTACAGTCTGTGTCTTGTATCAGTAATCTCTGCCCTAAACCTCTCTCAGTTATTACAATCTGGGCCTTGTATCAGTAATCTCTGCCCTCAACCTCTCTCAGTTATCACAATCTGGGCCTTGTATCAGTAATCTCTGCCCTCAACCTCTCTCAGTTATTACAATCTGGGATAGTATCAGTAATCTCTACCCTAAACCTCTCTCAGTTATTACAATCTGGGCTTTGTATCAGTAATCTCTGCCCTAAACCTCTCTCAGTTATTACAATCTGGGCCTTGAGAGTAACAGAGAGAGAGCGCGAGAGAGAGACAGGATAGAGAGAGAGAGAGACAAAGAGAGAGGCAGAGAGAGAGACAGGATAGAGTGAGAGTAACAGAGAGAGAGAGAGACACAGACAGAGACAGAGAGAGAGAGACAGGTTATAGAGAGAGAGTGTGTAACAGAGAGAGAGAAAGTAACAGAGAGAGAGACAGACAGGATAGAGGGAGAGAGTAACAGAGAGAGAGAGTAACAGAGAGAGAGAGTAACAGAGAGAGAGAGAGGATAGAGAGAGAGTAACAGAGAGAGAGAGAGAGAGACAGGATAGAGAGAGAGAGTAACAGAGAGAGAGAGGATAGAGAGAGAGAGTAACAGAGAGAGAGAGGATAGAGAGAGAGAGTAACAGAGAGAGAGACAGGATAGAGACAGAGAGAGAGAGACAGAGAGAGAGACAAAGAGAGACAGACAGGATAGAGTGAGAGAGTAACAGAGAGAGCGAGAGAGAGACAGGATAGAGAGAGAGAGAGAGAGAGAGAGACAAAGAGAGAGACAGAGAGAGAGAGACAGGATAGAGTGAGAGTAACAGAGAGAGACAGGATAGAGAGAGAGAGAGACAGGTTAGAGAGAGAGAGTGTAACAGAGACAGAGAAAGTAACAGAGAGAGAGAGACAGGATAGAGAGAGAGAGTAACAGAGAGAGAGAGTAACAGAGACAGGATAGAGAGAGAGAGAGACAGAGAGAGAGAGACAGGATAGATAGAGAGAGTAACAGAGAGAGAGAGGATAGAGAGGGAGAGTAACAGACAGAGAGAGAGAGAGCAGCAGGATAGAGAGAGAGAGTAACGGAGAGAGAGAGAGAGGAAAGAGAGAGAGAGTAACGGAGAGAGAGAGACAGGATAGAGAGAGAGAGTAACAGACAGGATAGAGAGAGAGAGAGAGACAGTGACAGGATAGAGAGAGAGAGTAACAGAGGGAGAGAGACAGGATAGAGAGAGAGTAACAGAGAGAGAGAGAGAGGATAGAGAGAGAGTAACAGAGAGAGAGAGAGAGGATAGAGAGAGAGTAACAGAGAGAGAGAGAAAGGATAGAGAGGGAGAGTAACAGAGAGAGAGAGAGCGAGACAGGATAGAGAGAGTGTAACAGAGAGAGAGAGACAGAGAGCGAGACAGGATAGAGAGAGTGTAACAGAGAGAGAGAGACAGGATATAGAGAGAGAGAGTAACAGAGAGAGAGAGAGTAACAGAGAGAGAGAGACAGGATTGGGAGAGAGAGTAACAGATAGACAGAGAGAAAGAGGATAAAGAGAGCGAGTAACAGAGAGAGAGAGAAAGGATAGAGAGGGAGAGTAACAGAGAGAGAGAGAGCGAGACAGGATAGACAGAGTGTAACAGAGAGAGAGAGACAGAGAGCGAGACAGGATAGAGAGAGTGTAACAGAGAGAGAGAGACAGGATATAGAGAGAGAGAGTAACAGAGAGAGAGAGAGTAACAGAGAGAGAGAGACAGGATTGGGAGAGAGAGTAACAGATAGACAGAGAGAAAGAGGATAAAGAGAGCGAGTAACAGAGAGAGAGAGAGGATAGAGGGGGAGAGTAACAGAGAGAGAGAGACAGGATAGAGAGAGAGAGTAACAGAGAGAGAGAGACAGGATTGGGAGAGAGAGTAACAGAGAGAGAGAGGATAGAGAGAGAGAGAGAGACAGGATATAGAGAGAGAGAGTAACAGAGAGAGAGAGACAGAGAGAGAGTAACAGAGACAGAGAGAGAGAGACAGGATAGAGAGAGTAACAGAGAGACAGAGAGAGACAGGATAGAGAGAGAGTAACAGAGAGACAGAGAGGATAGAGGGGGAGAGTAACACAGAGAGAGAGAGTAACAGAGAGAGAAAGAGAGAGAGAGACAGGAAAGAGAGAGAGAGTAACAGAGAGACAGAGAGAGACAGAGAGAGAGAGAGAGACAGGATATATAGAGAGAGAGTAACAGAGAGAGAGAGAGGATAGAGAGAGCGAGGATAGAGAGAGAGAGTAACAGAGAGAGAAAGAGAGAGAGAGAGTAACAGAGAGAGAGAGAGGATAGAGAGTGAGAGGACAGAGAGAGAGAGAGTATCCTAACAGAGCGAGAGAGACAGGATAGAGAGAGAGATTAACAGAGAGAGAGAGAGGATAGAGAGAGAGAGTAACAGAGAGAGAGACAGGATATAGAGAGCGAGTAACAGAGAGAGGATAGAGAGAGGGTGTAACGAAGAGAGAGACATGAGAGAGAGAGAGAGAGGATAGAGAGAGAGTAACAGAGAGAGAGAGAGAGAGGATAGAGAGAGAGAGACAGAGAGAGAGACAGAGAGCTAGAGAGAGAGGATAGAGAGAGAGTAACAGAGAGAGAGATACGGGATAGAGAGAGAGAAACAGAGATGGAGAGAGAGATATGGGATAGAGTGAGAGAGAGTAACATAGAGAGAGAGATACAGGATAGAGTGAGAGAGAGTAACAGAGAGTTTGAGTAACAGAGAGAGAGTGATTCAGGATAGAGAGAGAGAGTAACAGAGAGAGAGAGAGAGATACAGGATAGAGTGAGAGAGAGTAACAGAGAGAGAGAGATACAGGATAGAGTGAGAGAGAGTAACAGAGAGAGAGGGTTACAGAGAGAGAGGGTTACAGAGAGAGAGGGTTACACAGAGAGAGGGTTACACAGAGAGAGGGTTACAGAGAGAGAGGGTTACACAGAGAGAGGGTTACACAGAGAGAGGGTTACAGAGAGAGAGGGTTACAGAGAGAGAGGGTTACACAGAGAGAGAGGGTTACACAGAGAGAGAGGGTTACACAGAGACAGAGGGTTACACAGAGAGAGAGGGTTACAGAGAGAGAGGGTTACACAGAGAGAGGGTTACACAGAGAGAGGATTACAGAGAGAGAGGGTTACAGAGAGAGAGGGTTACACAGAGAGAGGGTTACACAGAGAGAGGGTTACACAGAGAGAGGGTTACAGAGAGAGAGGGTTTCAGAGAGAGAGGGTTACAGAGAGAGAGAGTTCCGACAGAGAGGGTTACACAGAGAGAGAGGGTTACAGAGAGAGAGGGTTACAGAGAGAGAGGGTTACAGAGAGAGAGGGTTACACAGAGAGAGGGTTACACAGAGAGAGGGTTACACAGAGAGAGGGTTACAGAGAGAGAGGGTTACAGAGAGAGAGGGTTTCAGAGAGAGAGAGTTACAGAGAGAGAGAGTAACAGAGAGAGGGTTACAGAGAGAGTGAGTTACAGAGAGAGAGGGTTACAGAGAGAGAGGGTTTCAGAGAGAGAGGGTTACAGAGAGAGAGAGTTCCGACAGAGAGGGTTACACAGAGAGAGAGGGTTACAGAGAGAGAGAGTTACAGAGAGAGAGGGTTACAGAGAGAGAGGGTTTCAGAGAGAGAGAGTTACAGAGAGAGAGAGTAACAGAGAGAGGGTTACAGAGAGAGTGAGTTACAGAGAGAGAGAGTTACAGAGAGAGAGGGTTACAGAGAGAGGGTTACAGAGAGAGAGAGTTACAGAGAGAGAGAGTTACAGAGAGAGAGAGTTACACAGAGAGAGAGGGTTACAGAGAGAGAGGGTTACAGAGAGAGTGAGTTACACAGAGAGAGGGTTACAGAGAGAGAGGGTTACAGAGAGAGAGGGTCACAGAGAGAGAGGGTCACAGAGAGAGAGGGTCACAGAGAGAGTGAGTTACAGAGAGAGAGTTACAGAGAGAGTGAGTTACAGAGAGAGAGAGTTACAGAGAGAGAGTTACAGAGAGAGAGAGTTACAGAGAGAGAGGGTTACAGAGAGAGAGGGTTACAGAGAGAGAGGGTCATAGAGAGAGAGGGTCACAGAGAGAGAGGGTCACAGAGAGAGAGGGTCACAGAGAGAGAAGGTTACAGAGAGAGAGGGTTACAGAGAGAGAGAGTTACAGAGAGAGAGGGTTACAGAGAGAGAGAGTTACAGAGAGAGAGGGTTACAGAGAGAGAGAGTTACAGAGAGAGAGGGTTACAGAGAGAGAGGGTTACAGAGAGAGAGGGTTACAGAGAGAGAGGGTTACAGAGAGAGAGAGTTACAGAGAGAGAGAGTTACACAGAGAGAGAGTTACACACAGAGAGAGAGGGTTACAGAGAGAGAGGGTTACAGAGAGAGAGAGTTACAGAAAGAGAGGGTTACAGAAAGAGAGGGTTACAGAGAGAGAGGGTTACAGAGAGAGAGAGTTACACAGAGAGGGTTACAGAGAGAGAGTTACACAGAGAGAGGGTTACAGAGAGAGAGAGTTACACAGAGAGAGAGTTACACAGAGAGAGAGTTCCAGAGAGTGAGTTACAGAGAGAGAGAGTTACAGAGAGAGAGAGTTACAGAGAGAGAGAGTTACAGAGAGAGGGTTGCAGAGAGAGAGAGTTACAGAGACAGAGAGTAACAGAGAGAGAGGGTTACTGAGAGAGAGGGTTACACAGAGAGAGAGTTACACAGAGAGAGAGTTACACAGAGAGAGAGTTACACAGAGAGAGAGTTACACAGAGAGAGAGTTACACAGAGAGAGAGGGTTACAGAGAGAGAGAGTTACAGAAAGAGAGGGTTACAGAAAGAGAGGGTTACAGAAAGAGAGGGTTACAGAGAGAGAGAGTTACACAGAGAGGGTTACAGAGAGAGGGTTACACAGAGAGAGGGTTACACAGAGAGAGGGTTACACAGAGAGAGGGTTACACAGAGAGAGGGTTACACAGAGAGAGAGTTACACAGAGAGAGAGTTACACAGAGAGAGAGTTCCAGAGAGTGAGTTACAGAGAGAGAGGGTTACAGAGAGAGAGAGTAACAGAGAGAGAGGGTTACAGAGAGAGAGGGTTACAGAGAGAGAGGGTTACACAGAGAGAGGGTTACAGAGAGAGAGGGTTACACAGAGAGAGGGTTACACAGAGAGAGAGGGTTACACAGAGAGAGAGGGTTACAGAGAGAGAGGGTTACACAGAGAGAGGGTTACAGAGAGAGAGAGTTACAGAGAGAGAGAGTTACACAGAGAGAGAGTTACACAGAGAGAGAGAGGGTTACAGAGAGAGAGGGTTACAGAGAGAGAGAGTTACACAGAGAGGGTTACAGAGAGAGAGTTACACAGAGAGAGAGTTCCAGAGAGTGAGTTACAGAGAGAGAGGGTTACAGAGAGAGAGGGTTACAGAGAGAGAGGGTTACAGAGAGAGAGGGTCACAGAGAGAGTGAGTTACAGAGAGAGAGAGTTACAGAGAGAGAGAGTTACAGAGAGAGAGAGTTACAGAGAGAGAGAGTTACAGAGAGAGGGTTACAGAGAGAGAGAGTTACAGAGAGAGGGTTACAGAGAGAGAGGGTTACAGAGAGAGAGGGTCACAGAGAGAGAGGGTCACAGAGAGAGAGGGTCACAGAGAGAGAGGGTCACAGAGAGAGAGTAACAGAGAGAGAGGGTTACAGAGAGAGAAGGTTACAGAGAGAGAGAGTTACAGAGAGAGAGAGTTACAGAGAGAGAGAGTTACAGAGAGAGAGGGTTACAGAGAGAGAGGGTTACAGAGAGAGAGGGTTACAGAGAGAGAGGGTTACAGAGAGAGAGGCTTACAGAGAGAGAGGCTTACAGAGAGAGAGGCTTACAGAGAGAGTGAGTTACAGAGAGAGAGGGTTACAGAGAGAGAGGGTCACAGAGAGAGAGGGTCACAGAGAGAGAGTGTCACAGAGAGAGAGAGTTACAGAGAGAGAGGGTTACAGAGAGAGAGGGTTACAGAGAGAGAGGGTTACAGAGAGAGAGGGTGACAGAGAGAGAGGGTGACAGAGAGAGAGGGTTACAGAGAGAGGGTTACAGAGAGTGGGTTACAGAGAGAGAGAGTTACAGAGAGAGAGAGTTACAGAGAGAGAGGAAGTGATTGAGATGGAGAGGGTCACGCAGTGTTCATAGAATCCCAACAGTGCAGAAAGAGGCCATTCAGCCCATTGAGGCTGTATTGTCACCAATCCCACCCAGCTCCTATCCCCATAACCCCACATATTTAATCCCCCGACAAATTTAGCACGTCCACTCCACCTAACCCGCACATCGAGAGCTTCAAGTTTTTAGGTGTCCAGATCCCCAACAACCTGTCCTAGTCCCTCCACACAAAACTATGGTTAAGAAAGCCTCACCAACGCCACTACTTTCTCAGAAGACTGAGGGAATTTGACATGTCAGCTACAACTCTCCCCATTTTTTACAGATGCCCCATAGAAAGCATTCTTCAGAGAGAGAGAGAGAGAGATCCAGAGACAGAGACAGAGACAGAGAGACAGAAACAGGATGGGATTGTGCTGTGCGTGTTACAGAGCTGACACTGAGACACACACGAGACGGACAGTCACAGACCAGAGTGAACCATTCTCTGTAACCTACAGTGTCCCGGACATGGACAGACGCTGACACTCACACACAACAACAACAACTTGCATTTATGTAGCACCTTGAACAGAATTGTCCCTGAGATGCTTCACAGGAACCAAGAGTGAAAAATTGAGTCACAGGCGAGTTTAGGGACAGACGCCCCACAGATTTGGTGAAAAGTGATTGGTTTTAGGAAAGATCCTAATGGGGGAAAGGGAGGTATTAAGTGGCAAATGTGAGGTTCTCCACTTTGGGAGCAGAAAGGGGGAGGCGGATTACTGTCTGAATGGCCATAAATGAGGAGCGGGGAATGTACAAGGAGACCTGGGTGTCCCTCACACACCAATCGCTGGAGGCAAGCACGCAGGGGCAGGAGGCTGGAGAAAAGGCCAACGGGATGTTGGCCTCCATAGCGAGAGGATTGGAGAACAGGAACAGGCTCTTGCTGCAATTAGACAGGGCCTTGGTGAGACCACAGCCTGAATATTGTGGACAGTTTGGCTCTCTGTATCTGAGGAAGGATGTTCTTGCTCCAGAGGGAGCCCGGAGAAGGTTTACCAGACGGATTCCTGGGATGGAGGGACTGACGAATGAGGAGAGATTGAGGGGGTTCGGATTGTATTCACTGGAGATCAGAAGAGTGAGGGGGCGATCTCATCGAAATCAATAAAATTCTAACAGGACCAGACAGGGTAGGTGCCAGAAGGATGATCCCGGTGGTGAGGGTGTCCAGAACCAGGGCTCACAGTCTGAGGATACAGGGGAGACGGTTTAGGACAGAGATGAGGAGAAATCTCTTCACCCAGAGAGGGGTCAGCCTGTGGAATTCACCAACACAGAAAGTAGTTGAGGACAAAACATTGAATGTTTCCGAGGGGCTGTTAGATACAGCACTTGGGGCAAAAAGGATCCGGGGAAGGTTTACTTTCCTGGCTAATCCCCCCTAACCTACACATCCCCTGACAATCAGGGACAGTTTAGCACGGCCAATTCACCGAACCTGCAGATCTGGGGCCTGGGAGAGGAAACCGGAGCACCCGGAGGAAACCCACGCAGACACGGGGAGAATCTCCGTACAGACAGTGACCCAGGGCTGGGATTGAACCCCGGTCCCTGGCGCTGGGAGGCAGCAGTGCCAACCACTGTGCCAACGCCTGCTCATCAAACACTTCCAACCCAAATACAGGACGCAGAGTACAATTCCCTCTGCTCTGTCCAGGGAATTTTTCATTGCAGATTTTTAGATTTATTTTAAGGAGAGAACAAACAGAACTCAGATTGTTCAGCAACATGGAGTTGAAGCTGTGAATACAGGTGTGTCTCTCTCTGTCTCAGAGTTTGTGTATTCTGTCTCTCACTCACTTTGAAACTTATCTGAAGAATTTGAACGATGAACATTGCTTAATCCTTCCTGTCTTTGAACTCATGGAACTGGGGAATCTTCAAAGCTCACAATCTAATGTCATTAACAAAGAACTGTCCCCTTTATTCACCCATCCATTTCCTATCTCTGAATAAATCCCACACATTTCCAGAATGCAGGAAGCTCTCAATGGAAACTGCTTCCAATGATTCCCCGATACAATTGTTCACACTTGCCTGGAAACTACATCCCACTGACATTCCCCAAAGCAGCCACAGAAAAGGGCCTGGTTATTTTAAACATTGAACCTGAACTCACTGAGTTTACAATTCACTCACATTGTACAGAAATGTGGATCCTGTTTTGATGAGAGTGATCAGATTAACTCTGGAACATGAAGGCAGCCTCCGCACTGAGATGAACCACATTTCCAACAATTCCACTATATCAGAGACATTGCTGTGTGTATTGTGTGAATCCAGCTGTGAAATATCGGGACATTTGGAGCTTCCACGGTTTCTGTCTTTTCATCATTTATTAAAGTATGTTGTTCTATCCCTTTTCAATCTAAGTTGTGTCAATTTACATTTCCCTGCTCTGAAACATCACCACCAGTTTTGTCCATTTACTAAACATGAAAAACTCTTTGCAATTTGATATTTCCAGCTACACTGCTTACAATGCTGTCTCATTTTTTGTGTCTATGGCAAACCAGGATGTGAAGCATTCAGTCACATTAACAGGTCAATAAATACATCCAAACTACCTGTATATTTCTCTGTGTGTGTTTACCATGATCTGTTTGAGTGGGGGAGCAGGCTCAATGGGGCATTTGGCCTGAAACTGCACATAATTGAGATTTAAACACTCATACATGCTGACATACACACACACACATGCACAGACACACACTTATTGACAGAGACAGATGCACACACACACACACAAACACAGATGCATAAACACACACACTCATTGACACAGACAGATGCACACACACACACACATTGACACAGAGACAGATACACACACACACACACACACACACACATTGACACAGAGGCAGATACACACACACACACTCATTGACACAGACAGATGCACACACACACTCATTGACACAGAGACAGATACACACACATACACACTCATTGACACAGACAGATGCATGCACACACACATTGACACAGAGACAGATACACACACACACACACACTCTGACACAGACAGATGCACACACACACACACACTCAGTGACACAGACAGATGCACACACACACATTGACACAGAGACAGATGCACACACACATACACACTCTGACGCAGACAGATGCGCACACACACACACACACACACACACTCATTGACACAGAGACAGATGCACACACACATACACACACACAGACACAAACACAGAGGCACTCACATAGAGACAGAGAGACACACACATATTCACAGAGAGACACAGACACAGATACACACTCACACACCCAGACACAGAGAGACAGGCATACACACACACACACACACATTCACTCACAGACACAGAGACACACACACACTCTCAGGCACACAGAAACACATGTTGACATACACACACACATACAGAAGCACACAACCACTCACAGACACATAAGCTCACACACAGGGAGACACACAATCTCTCTCACACACACACACACAGGGAGACACACAAGCTCACACACACACACACACACAGAAATACGTGCAGACACTTAGAATCTCCCCCTCACACACACAGAAACATAACCACACCGGCACTCACACACACTCATTCCTATTTCTGTTTTACTCCTCACTGCCCCCAGCTATAACGTATTGGGATCTGAGTTTGAAATGCTGGAACTGATCCTGGAGGAATGAGTGGGCTCTAATAGACACCCAGAGGGTCACTTGTGTGTGAATCATAGAATGGGGACAGCACAGGAGGCCATTCAGCCCGTCAATCCAGGATGGAGAGCCTGCAAGAGCAGTTTGACTATTCCCAGTCCCCGTAACCCTGTCAATATTTTCCCCTCAGCTTCCCATTCAATCTCTTCCTGATGGAATCTCCTTCCCCCTCCGGCTCAGATACAACATTCCAGATCCCAGCATTTCCCCACCACACAATCCCAGATTCCCACAGTGCAGGAGAGACCCCTCGGCCCATCGAGTCTGTACTGACCCGTCAGAACCACCTAACATCCCCACCCAACCCCATTCCCCAGCACTTGGCCCACAGCCCTGAATGTGATGATGGGCCCAGTGATCATCCAGGGACTTTTTAAAGGGTGTGAGACAACTTGCCTCTACCCCCCCCTCCCAGGCAACACATTCCCGACCCTCCCCACCCTCTGGGTAAAACAGTTCTTCCTCACATCCCCCCTCAACCTCCTATCCCTCACCTTGAACCTGTGTCCCCCTCATCACTGACCCTTCAACTAAGGGGATCAGCTGCTCCCGGTCCAACCTGTTCATGTCTCTCACGGTTATTACAACCTGTGCCTTGTATCAGTAACCTCTGCCGTAAACCTCTCTCAGCGATTACAATCTGGGCCTTGTATCAGTAATCTCTGCCCTAAACCTCTCTCTGTTATTACAATCTGGGCCTTGTATCAGTAATCTCTGCCCTAACCCTCTCTCAGTGATTACAATCTGGGATAGTATCAGTAATCTCTGCCCTAAACCCCTCTCAGTTATTACAATCTGGGTCTTGTATCAGTAATCTCTGCCCTGAACCTCTCTCAGTTATTACAATCTGGGATAGTATCGGTAATCTCTGCCCTAAACCTCTCTCAGTTATTACAATCTGGGCCTTGTATCAGTAATCTCTGTCCTAAACCTCTCTCAGTTATTACACTCTGGGTCTTGTATCAGTAATCTCTGCCCTAAACCTCTCTCAGTTATTACAATCTGGGATAGTATCAGTAATCTATACCCTAAACCTCTCTCAGTTATTACAATCTGGGCCTTGTATTATTAATCTCTGCCCTGAACCTCTCTCAGTTATTACAATCTGGGCTTTGTATCAGTAATCTCTGCCCTAAACCTCTCTCAGTTATTACAATCTGGGCCTTGAGAGTAACAGAGAGAGAGCGCGAGAGAGAGACAGGATAGAGAGAGAGAGAGACAAAGAGAGAGACAGAGAGAGAGAGACAGGATAGAGTGAGAGTAACAGAGAGACAGAGAGGATAGAGGGGGAGAGTAACACAGAGAGAGAGAGTAACAGAGAGAGAAAGAGAGAGAGAGACAGGAAAGAGAGAGAGAGTAACAGAGAGACAGAGAGAGACAGAAAGAGAGAGAGAGAGACAGGATATATAGAGAGAGAGTAACAGAGAGAGAGAGAGGATAGAGAGAGCGAGGATAGAGAGAGAGAGTAACAGAGAGAGAAAGAGAGAGAGAGAGTAACAGAGAGAGAGAGAGGATAGAGAGTGAGAGGACAGAGAGAGAGAGAGTATCCTAACAGAGCAAGAGAGACAGGATAGAGAGAGAGATTAACAGAGAGAGAGAGAGGATAGAGAGAGAGAGTAACAGAGAGAGAGACAGGATATAGAGAGCGAGGAACAGAGAGAGGATAGAGAGAGGGTGTAACAAAGAGAGAGACATGAGAGAGAGAGAGAGGATAGAGAGAGAGTAACAGAGAGAGAGAGAGAGGATAGAGAGTGAGAGGACAGAGAGAGAGAGAGTATCCTAACAGAGCAAGAGAGACAGGATAGAGAGAGAGATTAACAGAGAGAGAGAGAGGATAGAGAGAGAGAGTAACAGAGAGAGAGACAGGATATAGAGAGCGAGGAACAGAGAGAGGATAGAGAGAGGGTGTAACGAAGAGAGAGACATGAGAGAGAGAGAGAGGATAGAGAGAGAGTAACAGAGAGAGAGAGAGAGGATAGAGAGAGACAGACAGAGAGAGAGACAGAGAGCTAGAGAGAGAGAGGATAGAGAGAGAGTAACAGAGAGAGAGAGAGATACGGGATAGAGAGAGAGAAACAGAGAGAGGGAGAGAGATACGGGATAGAGTGAGAGAGAGTAACAGAGAGAGAGAGATACAGGATAGAGTGAGAGAGAGTAACAGACAGAGAGAGACAGGATAGAGTTTGAGTAACAGAGAGAGAGTGATTCAGGATAGAGAGAGAGAGTAACAGAGAGAGAGAGAGAGAGATACAGGATAGAGTGAGAGAGAGTAACAGAGAGAGAGAGATACAGGATAGAGTGAGAGAGAGTAACAGAGAGAGAGAGACAGGATAGTGTTTGAGTAACAGAGAGAGAGTGATTCAGGATAGAGAGAGATTAACAGAGAGAGGGAGAGAGAGAGGATGTAGACAGAGAGAGAGACAGAGAGAGAGAGACAGGATAGAGAGAGAGAATAACAGAGAGAGAGAGAGAGAGAGGATGTAGAGAGAGAGAATAACAGAGAGAGAGAGAGGATAGAGAGAGAGAGTAACATAAATAGAGGCAGGATAGAGAGAGAGTAACAGAGAGAGAGAGACAGGATAGAGAGAGAGAGAGACAGAAAAACTGACAGGATAGAGAGAGAGTGAATGACAGGATAGAGACAGAGAGAGCAACAGAGGGAGAGAGACATGATAGAGAGAGAGAGAGTAACAGAGAGAGAGAGAGAGACAGGATATAGAGAGAGTAACAGAGAGAGAGAGAGTGTGAGACAGAGACTGAGAGACAGAGAGCGAGAGAGATAGGATAGAGAGAGAGAGTAACACAGAGAGAGAGACAGGATAGGGAGAGAGAGAGAGTAACAGAGAGAGAGAGTAACAGAGAGAGAGGGTTACAGAGAGAGAGGGTTACAGAGAGAGAGGGTTACAGAGAGAGAGGGTTACAGAGAGAGAGGGTTACACAGAGAGAGTTACAGAGAGAGGGTTACAGAGAGAGAGGGTTACAGAGAGAGAGAGTACCAGAGAGAGAGAGTAACAGAGAGAGAGGGTTACAGACAGAGAGGGTTACAGACAGAGAGGGTTACAGACAGAGAGGGTTACAGAGAGAGTTACAGAGAGAGAGAGTTACAGAGAGAGAGGGTTACACAGAGAGAGTTACAGAGAGAGAGGGTTACACAGAGAGAGGGTTACACAGAGAGAGTTACAGAGAGAGGGTTACAGAGAGAGAGGGTTACACAGAGAGAGAGTAACAGAGAGAGAGAGTAACAGAGAGAGAGGGTTACAGACAGAGAGGGTTACAGACAGAGAGGGTTACAGACAGAGAGGGTTACAGAGAGAGTTACAGAGAGAGAGAGTTACAGAGAGAGAGGGTTACACAGAGAGAGTTACAGAGAGAGAGGGTTACACAGAGAGAGAGGGTTACAGAGAGAGAGGGTTACAGAGAGAGAGGGTTACAGAGAGAGAGGGTTTCAGAGAGAGAGGGTTTCAGAGAGAGAGGGTCACAGAGAGAGAGGGTCACAGAGAGAGAGAGTTACAGAGAGAGAGAGAGTTACAGAGAGAGAGGGTTACAGAGAGAGAGGGTCACAGAGAGAGAGGGTCACAGAGAGAGAGGGTCACAGAGAGAGAGGGTCACAGAGAGAGAGAGTTACAGAGAGAGAGGGTTACAGAGAGAGAGGGTTACAGAGAGAGGGTTACAGAGAGAGAGGGCTACAGAGAGAGAGGGTTACAGAGAGAGAGGGTTACAGAGAGAGAGGGTTACAGAGAGAGAGTTACAGAGAGAGAGAGTTATAGAGAGAGAGTTACAGAGAGAGAGAGTTACAGAGAGAGAGGGTTACAGAGAGAGAGGGTTACAGAGAGAGAGGGTTACAGAGAGAGGGTTACAGAGAGAGAGAGTTACAGAGAGAGAGAGTTACACAGAGAGAGAGTTACAGAGAGAGAGGGTTACAGAGAGAGAGGGTTACAGAGAGAGGGTTACAGAGAGAGAGGGTTACAGAGAGAGAGGGTTACAGAGAGAGGGTTACAGAGAGAGAGAGTTACAGAGAGAGAGAGTTACAGAGAGAGAGAGTTACAGAGAGAGAGGGTTACAGAGAGAGAGGGTTACAGAGAGAGGGTTAGAGAGAGAGAGTTACAGAGAGAGAGAGTTACAGAGAGAGAGGAAGTGATTGAGATGGAGAGGGTCACGCAGTGTTCATAGAATCCCAACAGTGCAGAAAGAGGCCATTCAGCCCATTGAGGCTGTATTGTCACCAATCCCACCCAGCTCCTATCCCCATAACCTCACATATTTAATCCCCCGACAAATTTAGCACGGCCACTCCACCTAACCCGCACATCGAGAGCTTCAAGTTTTTAGGTTTCCAGATCCCCAACAACCTGTCCTAGTCCCTCCACACAAAACTATGGTTAAGAAAGCCTCACCAACGCCACTACTTTCTCAGAAGACTGAGGGAATGTGACATGTCAGCTACAACTCTCCCCATTTTTTACAGATGCCCCATAGAAAGCATTCTTCAGAGAGAGAGAGAGGGAGAGATCCAGAGACAGAGACAGAGACAGAGAGACAGAAACAGGATGGGATTGTGCTGTGCGTGTTACAGAGCTGACACTGAGACACACACGAGACGGACAGTCACAGACCAGAGTGAACCATTCTCTGTAACCTACAGTGTCCCGGACATGGACAGACGCTGACACTCACACACAACAACAACAACTTGCATTTATGTAGCACCTTGAACAGAATTGTCCCTGAGATGCTTCACAGGAACCAAGAGCGAAAAATTGAGTCACAGGCGAGTTTAGGGACAGACGCCCCACAGATTTGGTGAAAAGTGATTGGTTTTAGGAATGATCCTAATGGGGGAAAGGGAGGTATTAAGCGGCAAATGTGAGGTTCTCCACTTTGGGAGCAGAAAGGGGGAGGCGGATTACTGTCTGAATGGCCATAAATGAGGAGCGGGGAATGTACAAGGAGACCTGGGTGTCCCTCACACACCAATCGCTGGAGGCAAGCACGCAGGGGCAGGAGGCTGGAGAAAAGGCCAACGGGATGTTGGCCTCCATAGCGAGAGGATTGGAGAACAGGAACAGGCTCTTGCTGCAATTAGACAGGGCCTTGGTGAGACCACAGCCCGAATATTGTGGACAGTTTGAGGCAGAATGAGAGAGACAGAGAGAGAGACACACACATATACACACACACAGACAAACACAAAAACACACACATTCAAAGAGAGATAGACACACACAAAGAGAGAGAGGCACACACATCTCTCCATCTGTGGGGTAATTTAGCATGGACAATCCCTCCAACCTTCACAACTTGGGAAATTAAGGAGCAATTTCAGAATGCAGAGACACACAGATACAGAGAGACACACAGATACAGAGAGAGAGAGACAGAGAGACACACAGACACAGAGACAGAGACACACAGATACAGAGAGACACACATATACAGACAGAAAGAGAGAAACACAGGGAGAAATACAGTGACAGACACACAGACGTGGAAACAGAGGGACACAGAGAGAAATACAGAGAGGGACACACAGATACAGAGACACAGTGATACAGAGACAGAGACAAACAGATACAGAGAGACAGAAAAATACAGAGAGGGACACATATATAAAGAAACACACAGATACAGAGACACACACACGCAGAGACAGAGAGAGACACACGCAACAGAGTGAGAGAGAGAGACACAGGCACGGATACAGAGACAGACAGACAGACATATACAGAGAGCGAGAGAGAGAGATACAGAGAAAGACAGACAGACAGAGAGGGAGAGAGACACACACAGACACAGAGAGAGACACACAGACAGAGAGAGAGAGAGAGACAGAGATGCTGAGAGTGAGACAGATACACAGAGAGAGAGAGAGAGAGACGCACAGATACAGAGTGAAAGGGGGAGACACAGATACAGACAGAGAGACACAGATAGAGAGACAGAAAGAGAGAGAGACAGACAGACAGATAGAGAGAGACACAGATACAGAGAGATGAGCAGAGAAACAGAGAGAGAGACACACACACACCCAGAGACAGAGAGATACCCATCCAGAGAGAGAGAAAGAGACAGAGTGAGACACGGAGGGTGAAAGAGAGAGACGCAAAGAGAGAGTGTCACACATGAGAGACAGAGAGACAGAGAGAGACAGAGAGAAAGAGAGAGAGACACACACAGATACAGAGAGATGGAGACATACAGATAGAGCGAGAGACACAGATACAAAGAGAGAGACACACACAGATGCAGAGGGACAGAGACACACAGATGCAGAGAGAGACACACAGATACAGAGAGAGACACACACAGATACAGAGAGAGAAGGAGAGAGAGATACAAAGAGAGAGTGACACACACACAGATGCAGAGAGAGATAGACACAACAGATACAGACAGAGAGACATACAGATAGAGTGTGAGAGAGAGACACACAGATACAGAGAGACACACACAGATACACACATAGAGAAAAAACACAAAGAAGAAAAACACACACACACAAAGAGAGAAACACACACACACACAGAAAGAAAAACACACACACACAGAGAAACGAGAAACACACACACACACAAAGAGAGAAACACACACACACAAAGAGAAAAAAAAACAAGGAGAAAAAGCACACACACAAACACAGACAGAGAAACACACACACAGGCAGAGAGAAACACACACACACTGAAACACACACAAAGAGAGAAACACATACACGCAAAGAGAGAAACACAGACACACAAAGAGAGAAACGCACACACACACAAAGAGAGAAACACACACACAAAGAGAGAAAGACACATACACACAAGAGAAAAAAACATAAAGAGAACAAACACACACACAAAGAGAGAAACAGACACACAAAGAGAGAGAAAGACACATACACAAAGAGAAAACAACATAAAGAGAACAGACACACACACAAAGAGAGAAACACACACACAAATGGAGAGAAACACACACACAAAGAGAGAGAAACACACACACAAAAAGAGAAACAGACACACAAAGAGAAAGAAAGACACATACACAAAGAGAAAACAACATAAAGAGAACAGACACACACACAAAGAGAGAAACACACACACAAATGGAGAGAAACACACACACAAAGAGAGAGAAACACACACACAAAAAGAGAAACAGACACACAAAGAGAAAGAAAGACACATACACAAAGAGAAAACAACATAAAGAGAACAGACACACACACAAAGAGAGAAACACACGCACACACAAAGAGAGAAACACACAAGCACACAAATAGATGAGCACAAACACACAAAGAGAGAAACACACACACAGAGCTAGAAACAGACACACACAAAAAGAGAGAAACACAGATACACACACACACAGAAAAATACACACATACAAACAGATACACAAGAGAGAAATACACACACACACAGAAACACACAAAAAGACACAAAAAGAGAAACACACAAAAAGAGAAGCACACACGAAGAGAAACAAGCACTCAAAGAGAGAAATACACACACACACACAAACACACACAAATAGAGAAACACAGAGACACAAAGAGAAAAAAAGACACACACACAAACAAAGAGAGAAACACACACACACACACACAGAAACACACACACACAGAAACACAGACATACACAGAGAAACACACAGAAACACAGAGAGAAACACACACACAAACAATGCGAGAACACACACACAGTGAGAAACACACACGCACACACAGAGAAACACACACACACAAACAGAAACACACACACACAAAGAGAGAAGCACACACACATACACACAAAGAGAGAAACACACACGCACAAAGGGAGAAACACACACACACACGAGAAACACACACAAAGAGAGAAACAAACACACACAGAAACACAGATACACATAGAGAAACACAGAGTGAAACAAACACCCACACAAAGAGAGAAACACTGTGTGTGTGTGTGAAGGGCTAGATGGCCTACTGCTGCTCCTATTTCCTATTTCTCAAAGAGAGAAACACCACACACACAGATAAACACACACACACAGAAACACACAAGCACATAAAGAGAAAAAAAAACAGACACACACAAAGAGAGAAACACAAACACACAAACAGATAAACACACACACAGAAACACACAAGCACATAAAGAGAAAAACACACACACACACACAGAAGCACAAACACACAAAGAGAGAAACACACACAGAGAAAAAAAACACACAAAGAGAAAAAAAACACACACAAACACAGAAACACATACAGAGAAACACACACACACATAAACACAACATAGATAAGGGTCATGGGTGGAGGGGGGATTGGTAATGTTAAAATGGCGGCGTGGGCTCGTTGGGCCGAAGGGCCTGTTTCCCGGGCTGTTTTTGTTCTTTGAAACATACACACAAAGAGAGAAACACACACACACACAAAGAGAGAAACACACACACACACAAAGAGAGAAACACACGCACAAAGAGAGAGAAACACACGCACAAAGAGAGAAACACAGATACACACACACAGAAAGAATTACACACACACATAAAGACGTACAGACTAACATACAGAGAGAGAGGATGGTGGAGGGTGAGGAGAGAAGGCAGAGAGACCAGGGGGAGGGAGAGAGTAAGTCATAAAGTCACAGAGGTTTCCAGCATGGAAACAGGCCCTTCGGCCCCACTTGCCCATGCTGCCCCTTTTTTAACTCCTAATCTAATCCCAATGGCCCACATTTGGCCCCTATCCCTCTGGACCCATCTTACCCATGGAACTGTCTCAATATTTTTTAGAAGACAAGATTGTATCCCTCTCTACTATTACCTTTGGCAGCTTGTTCCAGACACTCACCACCCTCTGTGTGAAAAAATTGTCCCTCTGGACACTTTTGTATCTCTCCCCTCTCACTTTAAACCTATCCCCTCTAGTTTTAGACTCCCGTACCTTTGGGAAAAGACATTGAAGTGTGTGTGTGTCTGTGTGTCTGTGTGTGTGCGTGTGTGTATTTCCCTCTGTGTGTGTGTTTCTCTCTTTGTGTGTGTGTGTGTGTTTCTTTCTTTGTGTGTGTGTGCGCGCGTGTGTGTATTTCCCTCTGTGTGTGTGTGTGTTTCTCTCTTTGTGTGTGTGTGTGTTTCTCTCTTTGTGTGTGTGTGTTTCTCTCTTTGTGTGTGTGTGTGTGTGTGTGTGTGTTTCTCTCTTTGTGTGTGTGTGTGTTTCTGTGTGTGTGTGTGTGTGTGTGTGTGTTTCTGTGTGTGTGTGTGTTTCTCTCTTTGTGTGTGTGTGTGCGTGTTTCTCTCTTTGTATATGTGTGTGTTTCTCTGTATGTGTGTATGTGTTTCTCTCTTTGTGTGTGTTTTTCTCTCTGTGTGCATGTGTGTTCCTCTTTGTGTGCGTGTGTTTTGTGTGTGTGCTATTGTGTGTGTGTGTTTCCCTGTGTGTGTGTTTCTCTGCTAGTGTGTTTCTGTGTATGTGCGTGTTCCTCTCTTTGTGTGTGTGTTTCTCTCTTTGTGTGTGTGCTTCTCTCTTTGTGTGTATGTGTTTGTCTGTTTCTGTGTGTGTGTGTTTCTCTCTTTGTGTGTGTGTGTTTCTCTCTTTGTGTGTGTGTGTTTGTCTCTTTGTGTGTGTGTGTTTGTCTCTTTGTGTGTGTATGTGTTTCTCTCTTTGTATATGTGTGCTTCAGTGTGTCTGTGTGTGTTTCTCTCTTTGTGTGTGTGTTTCTCTGTGTGTGTGTGCGTGTGTTTCTCTTTCTCTCGCTCTCTGTTTCTGTGTGCGTGTGTGTGTTTCTCTGTGTGTGCGTGTGTGTCTCTCTCTTTGTGTGTGTGTGTTTCTCTGTGTGTCTGTTTGTGTGTGTGTATTTCTCTATTTGTGTGTGTGTGTGTGTTTGTGCTTCTCTCTTTGTGAGCCTGTGTTTCAGTGTGTGCGTGTTTCAGTGTGTGTGTGTTTCTCTGCGTGCGTGTTTCTGTGTGTTTCTCGCTTTGTGTGTGTGTGTGTTGCTGTGTGTGTGTGTTTCTCTCGTGTGTGTGTCTTCTTTCTCTCTTTGTGTTTGTGTGTATTTCTCTCTTTGTCTGTGTGTGTATATCTGTGTGTGTGTTGCTCTGTGTGTGTGTTTCTCTCTTTGTGTGTCTGTGTTTCTCTCTGTGTGTGTTTCTCTTTGTGTGTGTGCGTTTCTCTGTGCGTGTGTGTGTGTGTGAGTGTGCGAAGGGCTAGATGGCCTACTCCTGCTCCTATTTCTTATGTTCTTGTGTACACAGCTCCAGGGACCCGGGTTCGATTCCCAGCTTGGGTCACTGTCTGTGCGGAGTCTGTATGTTCTCCCCGTGTCTGGGTGGGTTTCCTCCGGGTGCTCCGGTTTCCTCCCACAATCTGAAAGACGTGCTGGTTAGGGTGTATTGACCCTGCTAAATTCTCCCTCAGTGTAACCCGAACAGGCGCCGGAGTGTGGGGACTAGGGGATTTTCACAGTAACTTTATTCCAGTGTTAATGTGAACCTACTTGTGACACTAATAAATAAACTTTATAGAAAAGAAACTTTCTATCTTTGATAGAGAGGTTCAGGTGATTCCATTTCATATCTTCCTGCTTTGGGGAAATGGGAGTTCTCTTTACATTTACAAGGATATGGGGAGGGAGATGTTTGAATGGAGATTCAGCTTTTTCGGTGATTAAAGTGTTAATTTGTTTCCAGAAGCTGTTTACAGGGATTGTCCCGAGAGATTGAATTGTTTCAGTAATGTCTACGTCTCCAATACTTCAGACAGAGGAAGGAAGCAATATACAAAAGGAAAGATTGGGGGAATCACTACATTGAAGGTGTGAGGCCTCATCACTCTCTGTCTGCTTTGGTTTTGTAATCTTTACATTTTTAAACACTGAAAGCTCTTGCCCTTGTTGAGAATCTCACTGCGGTTTGAGAAAAGCAAACACTGATCCCACACTAAACCCCCCCCAACACAGGACTGAGCAGAGAGTGTGAAATGGAACTGCTGTCAGAGTGGGTTATTTTTATAGATGGATAAGAAACATTCCTCCATTTTCAAACCTTTCTCCTGTTTCTGTAGTGTTTCGGGCTCCCCTGTGTCCCTCTCTCTCCATCTCTGGGGCAATTTAGCATGGCCAATCCCCCCAATCTTCACAACTTGGGACACTTAAGGGGCAATTTCGGAATACAGAGACACACATATACAGAAAGAAAGAGAGAAGCACAGGGAGAAATACAGTGACAGACACACAGACGTGGAAACAGAGAGACACAGAGAGAAATACAAAGAGAGACACACAGATACAGAGTGACACACATATACAGACAGAAAGAGAGAAACACAGGGAGAAATACAGTGACAGACACACAGACGTGGAAACAGAGAGACACAGAGAGAAATACAGAGAGGGACACACCGATACAGAGACACAGCGATACAGAGACAGAGACAAACAGATACAGACACACAGACGTGGAAACAGAGAGAAATACAGAGAGGGACACACCGATACAGAGACACAGCGATACAGAGACAGAGACAAACAGATACAGAGAAAAATACAGTGAGGGACACATATATAAAGAAACACACAGATACAGAGAGACAGATTGACAAAGAGAGAGAGACACACACACAGAGACAGAGAGAGACACACACAACAGAGTGTGAGAGAGACACAGACACTGATAGAGGGACAGACAGACAGATACAGAGAGAGAGACAATACAGATACAGAGAAAGACAGACAGACAGAGACGGAGAGGGACACACACAGATACAGAGTGAGAGAGACACACACAGATACAGAGAGAGACACGCACACAGATACAGAGAGAGAGAGATACACACAGAAAGAGACACACACAGACACAGAGAGAGTCAGACAGAGATGCTGAGTGAGACAGATACAGAGAGACACAGTTACAGACAGAGAGACACAGATAGAGAGAGAGATACAGACAAGGAAATTGAAGATCCTCAGAGTTATGGACAGGTTAAAGAGTGAGAAACTCTTCCCTCTCAAGAGATGGTGATGAACTAGAGGGCCCAGATTGGAAATGATGGGGAAGTGAAATGTGGAAAGTCACTTCACCAACAGGGTGTTTGGAATCTGGAACAATCTTCCTGAAAGCCTGTTCCAATATTCAATAAGATCCTGGCTGATCTGTGATCGAACTCTCTTTCTCTTTACCCCTTTGGACTAAGGGAAATCTATCAAACCCCAGATTGAAAATAATAACAAGTGTCTGAGCATCAATAGCCATTTGCAGAAGATTGTTTCAAACTAACCCCACACCACATCTGGCAATGTTTTCATTCCTACAATTCTCAAATTCCAAACTGAGGCTAACCCCCAAATACTCCCAAATCCTGGAATCCCCAACCAGCAGGAAAAAACTTGTTCTTTATCAGCCTCTCCCTTTCCCTCATTGTTTTCAATGTTTGATTCAATCAGCCCCCAACTTCAATTCCAGCGGTTAGGAATAATGTTTAATCTGCACCCTTCCTCAAATGTTCCCAACACAAATCCTGGAATGGGCTAAATCCAGAGTCAAATTCCCTCTGCTCTGTCCAAGGAATATTTCAGCACAGATTTTTATTTAAAAAAAACAGGAATCAAATAGTTCAGCATCCCAGTGTGGCCTGGGGTTTATTTCACATTCAAACATGAAGTTGAAGCTTGGAATACTGTCTGTGGCAGCGTTTGTGGATTCAGTTGTTCTCCTGCTTTTTCACTTGCCTGAAGGCTTTGAATTGTAGACATTGTTTAATCATTCCTGTCTCTCAGCACATGGAACTGGGGAATCTTCAAAGCCGACAGTCTCATGTAATTAACATCAAACTGCATCTTTATTCACCCATCGATTTCCTATCTCTGAATAGATCTCACACATTTCCAGAATGCAGGAAGCTCTCAGTGGAAACTGCTTCCAATGATTCCCCAATACAATTGTTCACACTTGCCTGGAAACTACATCCCACTGACATTCCCCAAAGCAGCCACAGAAAAGGGCCTGGTTATTTTAAACATTGAACCTGAACTCACTGAGTTTACAATTCACTCACATTGTACAGAAATGTGGATCCTGTTTTGATGAGAGTGATCAGATTAACTCTGGAACATGAAGGCAGCCTCCGCACTGAGATGAACCACATTTCCAACAGTTCCACTATATCAGAGACATTGCTGTGTGTATTGTGTGAATCCAGCTGTGAAATATCGGGACATTTGGAGCTTCCACGGTTTCTGTCTTTTCATCATTTATTAAAGTATGTTGTTCTATCCCTTTTCAATCTAAGTTGTGTCAATTTACATTTCCCTGCTCTGAAACATCACCACCAGTTTTGTCCATTTACTAAACATGAAAAACTCTTTGCAATTTGATATTTCCAGCTACACTGCTTACAATGCTGTCTCATTTTTTGTGTCTATGGCAAACCAGGATGTGAAGCATTCAGTCACATTAACAGGTCAATAAATACATCCAAACTACCTGTATATTTCTCTGTGTGTGTTTACCATGATCTGTTTGAGTGGGGGAGCAGGCTCAATGGGGCATTTGGCCTGAAACTGCACATAACTGAGATTTAAACACTCATACATGCTGACACACACACACACACATGCACAGACACACACTTATTGACAGAGACAGATGCACACACACAGACACAAACACAGATGCATAAACACACACACTCATTGACACAGACAGATGCACACACACACACACATTGACACAGAGACAGATACACACACACACACACACACACATTGACACAGAGGCAGATACACACACACACACACACACACTCATTGACACAGAGACAGATACACACACATACACACTCATTGACACAGACAGATGCACACACACACATTGACACAGAGACAGATGCACACGCACACACACACTCTGACACAGACAGATGCACACACACACACACTCATTGACACAGAGACAGATGCACACACACACACACACTCTGACACAGACAGATGCACACACACACACACACTCATTGACACAGAGACAGATGCACACACACATACACACACACAGACACAAACACAGAGGCACTCACATAGAGACAGAGAGACACACACATATTCACAGAGAGACACAGACACAGATACACACTCACACACCCAGACACAGAGAGACAGGCATACACACACACACACACACACATTCACTCACAGACACAGAGACACACACACACTCACAGGCACACAGAAACACATGTTGACATACACACACACATACAGAAACACACAACCACTCACAGACACATAAGCTCACACACAGGGAGACACACAATCTCTCTCACACACACACACACAGGGAGACACACAAGCTCACACACACACACACACACAGAAATACGTGCAGACACTTAGAATCTCCCCCTCACACACACAGAAACACAGAAACATAACCACACCGACACTCACACACACTCATTCCTATTTCTGTTTTACTCCTCACTGCCCCCAGCTATAACGTATTGGGATCTGAGCTTGAAATGCTGGAACTGATCCTGGAGGAATGAGTGGGCTCTAATAGACACCCAGAGGGTCACTTGTGTGTGAATCATAGAATGGGGACAGCACAGGAGGCCATTCAGCCCATCAATCCAGGGTGGAGAGCCTGCAAGAGCAGTTTGACTATTCCCAGTCCCCGTAACCCTGTCAATATTTTCCCCTCAGCTTCCCATTCAATCTCTTCCTGATGGAATCTCCTTCCCCCTCCGGCTCAGATACAACATTCCAGATCCCAGCATTTCCCCATCACACAATCCCAGATTCCCACAGTGCAGGAGAGACCCCTCGGCCCATCGAGTCTGTACTGACCCGTCAGAACCACCTAACATCCCCACCCAACCCCATTTCCCAGCACTTGGCCCACAGCCCTGAATGTGATGATGGGCCCAGTGATCATCCAGGGACTTTTTAAAGGGTGTGAGACAACTTGCCTCTACCCCCCCCCTCCCAGGCAACACATTCCCGACCCTCCCCACCCTCTGGGTAAAACAGTTCTTCCTCACATCCCCCCTCAACCTCCTATCCCTCACCTTGAACCTGTGTCCCCCTCATCACTGACCCTTCAACTAAGGGGATCAGCTGCTCCCGATCCACACTGTTCATGTCTCTCACGGTTATTACAATCTGGGCCTTGTATCAGTAATCTCTGCCCTAAACCTCTCTCAGTTATTACAATCTGGGCCTTGTATCAGTAATCTCTGCCCTAAACCTCTTTCAGTTATTACAATCTGGGCCTTGTATCAGTAATCTCTGCCCTAAACCTCTCTCAGTTATTACAATCTGGGCCTTGTATCAGTAATCTCTGCCCTCAACCTTTCTCAGTTATTACAATCTGGGCCTTGTATCAGTAATCTCTGCCCTAAACCTCTCTCAGTTATTACAATCTGGGATAGTATCAGTAATCTCTGCCCTAAACCTCTCTCAGTTATTACAATCTGGGCCTTGTATCAGTAATCTCTGCCCTAAACCTCTCTCAGTTATTACAGTCTGGGTCTTGTATCAGTAATCTCTGCCCTAAACCTCTCTCAGTTATTATAATCTGGGCCTTGTATCAGTAATCTCTGCCCTAAACCTCTCTCAGTTATTACAATCTGGGCCTTGTATCAGTAATCTCTGCCCTAAACCTCTCTCAGTTATTACAGTCTGGGTCTTGTATCAGTAATCTCTGCCCTAAACCTCTCTCAGTTATTATAATCTGGGCCTTGTATCAGTAATCTCTGCCCTAAACCTCTCTCAGTTATTACAATCTGGGCCTTGTATCAGTAATCTCTGTCCTAAACCTCTCTCAGTTATTACAGTCTGGGTCTTGTATCAGTAATCTCTGCCCTAATTACTGATAATTACTGCCCTAATTACATGATCAGGAATAGTCAGCATGGATTTGTCAAGGGCAGGTCGTGCCTTACGAGCCTAGTTGAGTTCTTCGATAATGTGACTGAACACATTGACGAAGGAAGTGCCGTGGACGTAGTGTACATGGACTTCAGCAAGGCGTTTGATAAGGTCCCCCATGCAAGACTTCTTGAGAAGGTGAGAGGGCATGGGATCCAAGGGCCTTTGGCCTTGTGGATCCAGAACTGGCTTGCCTGCAGAAGGCAGAGAGTGGTTGTGGATGGGGCTTTTTCTGAATGGAGGTCAGTCACCAGCGGAGTGCCTCAAGGATCTGTTCTGGGACCCTTGTTGTTTGTCATTTTCATAAATGACCTGGATGAGGAAGTGGAGGGATGGGTAAGTAAGTTCGCTGATGACACAAAGGTCGGTGGTGTTGTGGATGATCTGGAAGGATGGCAAAAGTTGCAGCAGGACATAGATAGGATGCAGGACTGGGCAGAGAAGTGGCAGATGGACTTCAACGCGGATAAATGTGTAGTCGTCCATTTTGGCAGAACCAACGGGATGAACGAGTACACTATCAAGGGCAGAAGTCTGAGTAGTGTTGAGGAGCAGAAGGATCTTGGGGTCCGGGTCCACAGGACTCTTAAATCGGCCTCGCAGGTGGAGGAGGTGGTCAAGAAAGCGTATGGTGTACTGGCCTTCATTAATCGAGGGATTGAGTTTAGGAGTCGGGAGGTAATGCTGCAACTTTATAAGACCCTTGTCAGGCCTCATTTGGAGTACTGTGCGCAGTTCTGGTCGCCTCACTATAGGAAAGATGTAGAAGCTATTGAAAGGGTACAGAGGAGATTTACAAGGATGTTGCCTGGACTGGGAGGCATGCCTTATGAAGTTAGGTTGAGGGAGCTGGGACTCTTTTCCCTGGAGAGACGAAGGTTGAGAGGCGACCTGATAGAAGTTTACAAAATGTTGAGAGGTATAGATAGGGTGGACTCTCAGAGGCTATTTCCCCGGTTTGAAATGGTCGCTACGAGAGGACACAGATTTAAGGTGCGGGGAGGGAGGTTCAGAAGTGATGTTAGGGGTAAGTTTTTCACTCAGAGGGTGGTGAGTGAATGGAATCGGCTGCCGTCAGTGGTGGTGGAGGCGAACTCGCTGGGGTCTTTTAAAAGACTTCTGGATGAGTATATGGGGTTTAATGAGATTGAGGGTTATAGATAGGTCTGTAGGTTGGTAGGTGTTGATGTGATCGGCGCAACTCGTGGGCCGAAGGGCCTGTTTGTGCTGTAGTGTTCTATGTTCTATGTTCTATGTTCTAAACCTCTCTCAGTTATTACAATCTGGGATAGTATCAGTAATCTCTGCCCTCAACCTCTCTCAGTGATTACAATCTGGGCCTTGTATCAGTAATCTCTGCCCTAAACCTCTCTCAGCGATTACAATCTGGGCCTTGTATCAGTAATCTCTGCCCTAAACCTCTCTCAGTTATTACAATCTGGGCCTTGTATCAGTAATCTCTGTCCTAAACCTCTCTCAGTTATTACAGTCTGGGTCTTGTATCAGTAATCTCTGCCCTAAACCTCTCTCAGTTATTACAATCTGGGATAGTATCAGTAATCTCTGCCCTCAACCTCTCTCAGTTATTACAATCTGGGCCTTGTATCAGTAATCTCTGCCCTGAACCTCTCTCAGAGAGAGAGAGACAGGATAGAGAGAGTAACAGAGAGACAGAGAGAGACAGGATAGAGAGAGAGTAACAGAGAGACAGAGAGGATAGAGGGGGAGAGTAACACAGAGAGAGAGAGTAACGGAGAGAGAAAGAGAGAGAGAGACAGGAAAGAGAGAGAGAGTAACAGAGAGACAGAGAGAGAGAGAGAGAGAGACAGGATATATAGAGAGAGAGTAACAGAGAGAGAGAGAGGATAGAGAGAGCGAGGATAGAGAGAGAGAGTAACAGAGAGAGAGAGAGAGAGTAACAGAGAGACAGAGAGGATAGAGAGTGAGAGGACAGAGAGAGAGACAGGATATAGAGAGCGAGTAACAGAGAGAGGATAGAGAGAGGGTGTAACGAAGAGAGAGACATGAGAGAGAGAGGATAGAGAGAGAGTAACAGAGAGAGAGAGAGAGAGGATAGAGAGAGAGAGACAGAGAGAGAGACAGAGAGCTAGAGAGAGAGAGGATAGAGAGAGAGTAACAGAGAGAGAGAGAGATACGGGATAGAGAGAGAGAAACAGAGAGAGAGAGAGATACGGGATAGAGTGAGAGAGAGTAACAGAGAGAGAGAGATACAGGATAGAGTGAGAGAGAGTAACAGAGAGAGAGAGACAGGATAGAGTTTGAGTAACAGAGAGAGAGTGATTCCGGATAGAGAGAGAGAGTAACAGACAGAGAGAGAGAGAGATACAGGATAGAGTGAGAGAGAGTAACAGAGAGAGAGAGATACAGGATAGAGTGAGAGAGAGTAACAGAGAGAGAGAGACAGGATAGAGTTTGAGTAACAGAGAGAGAGTGATTCAGGATAGAGAGAGAGTAACAGAGAGAGGGAGAGAGAGAGGATGTAGAGAGAGAGAATAACAGAGAGAGAGAGACAGGATAGAGAGAGAGAGACAGAGAGAGAGAGACAGGATAGAGAGAGAGAATAACAGAGAGAGAGAGAGAGAGGATGTAGAGAGAGAGAATAACAGAGAGAGAGAGAGGATAGAGAGAGAGAGTAACATAAATAGAGACAGGATAGAGAGAGAGTAACAGAGAGAGAGAGACAGGATAGAGAGAGAGAGAGACAGAAAAACAGACAGGATAGAGAGAGAGTGAATGACAGGATAGAGAGAGAGAGAGCAACAGAGGGAGAGAGACATGATAGAGAGAGAGAGTAACAGAGAGAGAGAGAGAGAGACAGGATATAGAGAGAGTAACAGAGAGAGAGAGAGAGTGAGAGACAGAGTGAGAGACAGAGAGAGAGAGAGATAGGATAGAGAGAGAGAATAACACAGAGAGAGAGACAGGATAGGGAGAGAGAGAGAGGATAGAGAGAGAGAGTAACAGAGAGAGAGGGTTACAGAGAGAGAGAGTTACAGAGAGAGAGGGTTACAGAGAGAGAGGGTTACAGAGAGAGAGAGTTACACAGAGAGAGCTACAGAGAGAGGGTTACAGAGAGAGAGAGTTACAGAGAGAGAGGGTTACAGACAGAGAGGGTTACAGAGAGAGAGGGTTACAGAGAGAGAGGGTTACAGAGAGAGAGAGTTACAGAGAGAGAGGGTTACACAGAGAGAGAGGGTTACAGAGAGAGAGGGTTACAGAGAGAGAGAGTTACAGAGAGAGAGGGTTACAGAGAGAGAGGGTTACAAAGAGAGAGAGTTACACAGAGAGGGTTACAGAGAGAGAGTTACACAGAGAGAGGGTTACAGAGAGAGAGAGTTACACAGAGAGAGAGTTCCAGAGAGAGAGTTACAGAGAGAGAGTTACAGAGAGAGAGTTACAGAGACAGAGGGTTACAGAGAGAGAGAGTTACAGAGAGAGAGGGTTACAGAGAGAGAGAGTTACAGAGAGAGAGTTACACAGAGAGAGAGTTACAGAGAGTGAGTTACAGAGAGAGAGGGTTACAGAGAGAGAGGGTTACAGAGAGAGAGGGTTACAGAGAGAGAGTAACAGAGAGAGAGGGTTACAGAGAGAGAAGGTTACAGAGAGAGAGGGTTACAGAGAGAGAGGGTCACAGAGAGAGAGGGTCACAGAGAGAGAGAGTTACAGAGAGAGAGAGTTACAGAGAGAGAGTTACAGAGAGAGGGTTACAGAGAGAGAGAGTTACAGAGAGAGAGAGTTACAGAGAGAGGGTTCCAGAGAGAGAGAGTTACAGAGAGAGAGGGTTATAGAGAGAGAGTAACAGAGAGAGAGGGTTACAGAGAGAGAAGGTTACAGAGAGAGAGGGTTACAGAGAGAGAGGGTTACAGAGAGAGAGAGTTACAGAGAGAGAGAGTTACACAGGGAGAGAGGGTTACACAGAGAGAGAGGGTTACAGAGAGAGAGGGTTACAGAGAGAGAGAGTTACAGAAAGAGAGGGTTACAGAGAGAGAGGGTTACAGAGAGAGAGAGTTACACAGAGAGGGTTACAGAGAGAGAGTTACACAGAGAGAGGGTTACAGAGAGAGAGAGTTACACAGAGAGAGAGTTACACAGAGAGAGAGTTCCAGAGAGAGAGTTACAGAGAGAGAGTTACAGAGAGTGAGTTACAGAGAGAGAGGGTTACAGAGAGAGAGGGTTACAGAGAGAGAGGGTTACAGAGAGAGAGAGTAACAGAGAAAGAGGGTTACAGAGAGTGAGGGTTACAGAGAGAGAGGGTTACAGAGAGAGAGGGTTACAGAGAGAGAGGGTCACAGAGAGAGAGGGTCACAGAGAGAGAGTTACAGAGAGAGAGAGTTACAGAGAGAGGGTTACAGAGAGAGAGAGTTACAGAGAGAGAGGGTTACAGAGAGAGAGGGTTACAGAGAGAGAGTAACAGAGAGAGAGGGTTACAGAGAGAGAGGGTTACAGAGAGAGAGGGTTACAGAGAGAGAGAGTTACAGAGAGAGAGGGTTACAGAGAGAGTGAGTTACAGAGAGGGTTACAGAGAGAGAGGGTTACAGAGAGAGAGGGTCACAGAGAGAGAGGGTCACAGAGAGAGAGGGTCACAGAGAGAGAGAGTTACAGAGAGAGAGAGGGTTACAGAGAGAGGGAGTTACAGAGAGAGAGGGTTACAGAGAGAGAGGGTTGCAGTGAGAGAGGGTCACAGAGAGATAGGGTTACAGAGAGAGAGAGTTACAGAGAGAGAGAGTTACAGAGAGAGAGGGTCACAGAGAGAGAGGGTTACAGAGAGAGAGAGTTACAGAGAGAGAGAGTTACAGAGAGAGGGTTACAGAGAGAGAGAGTCACAGAGAGAGAGGGTCACAGAGAGAGAGGGTTAGAGAGAGAGAGAGGGTTACAGAGAGAGGGTTACAGAGAGAGAGAGTTACAGAGAGAGAGGGTTAGAGAGAGAGAGTTACAGAGAGAGAGAGCTACAGAGAGAGAGGAAGCGATTGAGATGGAGAGGGTCACGCAGTGTTCATAGAATCCCAACAGTGCAGAAAGAGGCCATTCAGCCCATTGAGGCTGTATTGTCACCAATCCCACCCAGCTCCTATCCCCATAACCTCACATATTTAATCCCCCGACAAATTTAGCACGGCCACTCCACCTAACCCGCACATCGAGAGCTTCAAGTTTTTAGGTTTCCAGATCCCCAACAACCTGTCCTAGTCCCTCCACACAAAACTATGGTTAAGAAAGCCTCACCAACGCCACTACTTTCTCAGAAGACTGAGGGAATGTGACATGTCAGCTACAACTCTCCCCATTTTTTACAGATGCCCCATAGAAAGCATTCTTCAGAGAGAGAGAGAGGGAGAGATCCAGAGACAGAGACAGAGAGAGAGACAGAAACAGGATGGGATTGTGCTGTGCGTGTTACAGAGCTGACACTGAGACACACACGAGACGGACAGTCACAGACCAGAGTGAACCATTCTCTGTAACCTACAGTGTCCCGGACATGGACAGACGCTGACACTCACACACAACAACAACAACTTGCATTTATGTAGCACCTTGAACAGAATTGTCCCTGAGATGCTTCACAGGAACCAAGAGCGAAAAATTGAGTCACAGGCGAGTTTAGGGACAGACGCCCCACAGATTTGGTGAAAAGTGATTGGTTTTAGGAATGATCCTAATGGGGGAAAGGGAGGTATTAAGTGGCAAATGTGAGGTTCTCCACTTTGGGAGCAGAAAGGGGGAGGCGGATTACTGTCTGAATGGCCATAAATGAGGAGCGGGGAATGTACAAGGAGACCTGGGTGTCCCTCACACACCAATCGCTGGAGGCAAGCACGCAGGGGCAGGAGGCTGGAGAAAAGGCCAACGGGATGTTGGCCTCCATAGCGAGAGGATTGGAGAACAGGAACAGGCTCTTGCTGCAATTAGACAGGGCCTTGGTGAGACCACAGCCCGAATATTGTGGACAGTTTGGCTCTCTGTATCTGAGGAAGGATGTTCTTGCTCCAGAGGGAGCCCGGAGAAGGTTTACCAGACGGATTCCTGGGATGGAGGGACTGACGAATGAGGAGAGATTGAGGGGGTTCGGATTGTATTCACTGGAGATCAGAAGAGTGAGGGGGCGATCTCATCGAAATCAATAAAATTCTAACAGGACCAGACAGGGTAGGTGCCAGAAGGATGATCCCAGTGGTGGGGGTGTCCAGAACCAGGGCTCACAGTCTGAGGATACAGGGGAGACGGTTTAGGACAGAGATGAGGAGAAATCTCTTCACCCAGAGAGGGGTCAGCCTGTGGAATTCACCAACACAGAAAGTAGTTGAGGGCAAAACATTGAATGTTTCCGAGGGGCTGTTAGATACAGCACTTGGGGCAAAAAGGATCCGGGGAAGGTTCCCTTTCCTGGCTAATCCCCCCTAACCTACACATCCCCTGACAATCAGGGACAATTTAGCACAGCCAATTCACCGAACCTGCAGATCTGGGGGCTGGGGGAGGAAACTGGAGCACCCAGAGGAAACCCACGCAGACACGGGGAGAATCTCCGTACAGACAGTGACCCAGGGCTGGGATTGAACCCCGGTCCCTGGCGCTGGGAGGCAGCAGTGCCAACCACTGTGCCAACGCCTGCTCATCAAACACTTCCAACCCAAATACAGGACACAGAGTACAATTCCCTCTGCTCTGTCCAGGGAATTTTTCATTGCAGATTTTTAGATTTATTTTAAGGAGAGAACAAACAGAACTCAGATTGTTCAGCATCCCAGTGTGAACTCGTGTTTAATTCAACCAGGATCTCAGCTCCTCAGATTGCAACATGGAGTTGAAGCTGTGAATACAGGTGTGTCTCTCTCTGTCTCAGAGTTTGTGTATTCTGCTTCTCACTCAATTTGAAACTTATCTGAAGAATTTGAACGATGAACATTGCTTAATCCTTCCTGTCTTTGAACTCATGGAACTGGGGAATCTTCAAAGCTCACAATCTAATGTCATTAACAAAGAACTGTCCCCTTTATTCACCCATCGATTTCCTATCTCTGAATAAATCCCACACATTTCCAGAATGCAGGAAGCTCTCAATGGAAACTGCTTCCAATGATTCACCAATACAATTGTTCACACTTGCCTGGAAACTACATCCCACTGACATTCCCCAAAGCAGCCACAGAAAAGGGCCTGGTTATTTTAAACATTGAACCTGAACTCACTGAGTTTACAATTCACTCACATTGTACAGAAATGTGGATCCTGTGGGGGTGACAGTTTGGGAGTAACATTTGAGAGAAACACACACACACAAAGAGAGAAACACACGCACACACAAAGAGAGAAACACACACACACACAAAGAGAGAAACACACACACACACAAAGAGAGAAACACACGCACACACAAAGAGAGAAACACACGCACAGACAAAGAGAGAAACACACACACAGACAAATAGATGAGCACAAACACACAAAGAGAGAAACACACACACAGAGTTAGAAACAGGCACACACAAAAAGAGAGAAACACACGCACACACACACACAGAAAAATACACACATACAAACAGATACACAAGAGAGAAATACACACACAAACACACACAAATAGAGAAACACAGAGACACAAAGAGAAAAAAAAAGACACACACACACAAACAAAGAGAGAAACACACACACACAAAGAGAGAAACACACACACACAGAAACACAAGCACACACATACAGAAACACACACACACACAGAAAGACACAGAGAGAAGCACACGCACACACAAAGCGAGAGACACACACACACACATAGAAAGAGAAACACACACGCAAACACACACAAACACAAAGAGAGAAACACAGATGCACAAAGAGACAAACACAAAGAGAACACACACACACAGAAACACATGCACACAGAGAGAAACACACACACACAAAGAGAGAAACACACACACATACAGAGAGAGAGACACACAGATACAGAGTGACACACATATACACGCAGAAAGAGAGAAACACAGGGAGAAATACAGTGATAGACACAGACGTGGAAACAGAGAGACACAGAGAGAAAAACAGAGAGGGACACACAGATATAGAGACACAGTGATACAGGGACAGAGACAAACAGATACAGAGAGACAGAGAAAAATACAGAGAGGGACACATATATAAAGAAACACACAGATACAGAGAGACACAGATACAGAGTGTCAAAGAGAGAGACACACACACAGAGACAGAGAGACAGACACACACAACAGAGTGAGAGAGAGAGACATAGACACAGATACTGAGAGAGACAGACAGACAGATACAGAGAGAGAGAGACAGATACAGAGAAAGACAGACAGACAGAGAGGGAGAGAGACACACACAGATACAGAGAGAGACACACACACAGACACAGAGCGAGACAAACACAGAAAGAGACACACGCAGACACAGAGAGAGAGAGACAGAGATGCTGAGAGTGAGACAGATACAGAGAGAGAAAGAGACACACAGATACAGAGTGAAAGGGGCGACTCAGATACAGACAGAGAAACACAGACAGATAGAGAGACAGAGAGAGACATAGATACAGAGAGAGAGACAGATAAACAGAGAGACAGAGACAGAGAGAGACACACCCAGAGACAGAGAGATACCCACCCAGAGAGAGAGAGAGAGACAGAGTGAGACACAGAGAGTGAAAGAGAGAGACGCAGAGAGAGAGAGTGTCACACATACAGAGGCCGAGAGAGGGAGACAGAGAGAGAGGGAGACAGAGAGAGAAAGAGAGAGACAGGGGGAGAGTGAGAGAGAGAGAGAGACAGAGAGAAAGATAGAGCCACACACAGATACAGAGAGATGGAGACATAAAGGTAGAGCGAGAGACACACAGATACAGAAAGAGAGAGACACACAGATACAGAGAGAGACACACACAGTTACAGAGACACACAGATACAAAAAAGACAGAGACACACAGATACAGAGTGACACACACAGTTACAGAGACACACAGATACAAAAAGACAGAGACACACAGATACAGAGAGACACACACATACAGAGAGAGAGAGAAAGAGATACAGAGAGAGAGAGACACGCACACACAGATACAGAGACAAACACACACACAGATACAGAGAGAGAGACACGCACACACAGATGCAGAGAGAGAGATACACACACACACAGATTCAGAGAGAGATAGACACAACAGATACAGAGAGGGAGACATACAGACAGAGTGAGAGAGAGAGACACTCAGATACAGTGAGACACACACAGATAGAGAAAGACACACACAGATACAGAGAGACACACACAGAGACGCAGAGAGAGAGACACACACACATAGATACAGACAGAGCCAGATATAAAGAGAGAGACAGATGCAGAGAGAGAGAGAGATAGAGGCAGAGAGAGACACAGAGAGAGAGAGAGACATGCACACAAAGAGGGAGAGAGATAGTGACAAGGAGAGAGACAGGGAAGGAGAGAGAGAGAGACAGAGAGAGAAAGAGACAGAGAGAGAGACATAGATAGAGAGAGAGACAGGGAGAGAAAGAGACAGACAGAGAGAGACATAGATACAGAGGGACACACATACAAGAGACACAGAGAGAGAGAGGCAGAATGAGAGAGACAGAGAGAGAGACACACACATATACACACACACAGACAAACACAAAAACACACACATTCAAAGAGAGATAGACACACACAAAGAGAGAGAGGCACACACATCTCTCCATCTCTGGGGTAATTTAGCATGGACAATCCCTCCAACCTTCACAACTTGGGAAATTAAGGGGCAATTTCGGAATACAGAGACACACAGATACAGAGAGACACACAGATACAGAGAGAGAGAGACAGAGAGACACACAGACACAGAGAGAGAGACACACAGATACAGAGAGACACACATATACAGACAGAAAGAGAGAAACACAGGGAGAAATACAGTGACAGACACACAGACGTGGAAACAGAGGGACACAGAGAGAAATACAGAGAGGGACACACAGATACAGAGACACAGTGATACAGAGACAGAGACAAACAGATACAGAGAGACAGAGAAAAATACAGAGAGGGACACATATATAAAGAAACACACAGATACAGAGACACACACACGCAGAGACAGAGAGAGACACACACAACAGAGTGAGAGAGAGAGACACAGGCACGGATACAGAGAGAGACAGACAGACATATACAGAGAGCGAGAGAGAGATACAGAGAAAGACAGACAGACAGAGAGGGAGAGAGACACACACAGACACAGAGAGAGACACACAGACACAGAGAGAGAGAGACAGAGATGCTGAGAGTGAGACAGATACACAGAGAGAGAGAGAGAGAGAGAGAGAGACGCACAGATACAGAGTGAAAGGGGGAGACACAGATACAGACAGAGAGACACAGATAGAGAGACAGAAAGAGAGAGAGACAGACAGACAGACAGATAGAGAGAGAGACACAGATACAGAGAGATAAGCAGAGAAACAGAGAGAGAGACACACACACACCCAGAGACAGAGAGATACCCATCCAGAGAGAGAGAAAGAGACAGAGTGAGACACAGAGGGTGAAAGAGAGAGACGCAAAGAGAGAGTGTCACACATGAGAGACAGAGAGAGAGAGACAGAGAGAAAGAGAGAGAGACACACACAGGTACAGAGAGATGGAGACATACAGATAGAGCGAGAGACACAGATACAAAGAGAGAGACACACACAGATACAGAGAGACAGAGACACACAGATGCAGAGAGAGACACACAGATACAGAGAGAGAAGGAGAGAGAGATACAGAGAGAGAGTGACACACACACAGATGCAGAGAGAGATAGACACAACAGATACAGACTGAGAGACATACAGATAGAGTGAGAGAGAGACACACAGATACAGAGAGACACACACAGATACACACATAGAGAAAAAACACAAAGAAGAAAAACACACACACACACAAAGAGAGAAACACACACACAGAGAAACACACGGACACAAACACAGAGAAACACACATACACATACAGAAACACACACACAGAGAAAGAGAGAAACACACATACATAAACACACACACAAAGAGAAAAACATGCATACACACAAGAGAGAAACACACACACACACAGAAAAAGAGAAACACACACACACACACACACAAAGAAAAACACACACACACAGAGAAACGAGAAACACACACACACACACACAAAGAGAGAAACACACACACACAAAGAGAAAAAAAAACAAGGAGAAAAAACACACACACAAACACAGACAGAGAAACACACACACAGGCAGAGAGAAACACACACACACTGAAACACACACAAAGAGAGAAACACATACACGCAAAGAGAGAAACACAGACACACAAAGAGAGAAACATACACACACACAAAGAGAGAAACACACACACAAAGAGAGAAACACACACACAAAGAGAGAAAGACACACACAAAGAGAGAGAAAGACACATACACACAAGAGAAAAAAACATAAAGAGAACAAACACACACACAAAGAGAGAAACAGACACACAAAGAGAGAGAAAGACACATACACAAAGAGAAAGCAACATAAAGAGAACAGACACACACACAAAGAGAGAAACACACACACAAATGGAGAGAAACACACACACAAAGAGAGAGAAACACACACACAAAAAGAGATAAAACACACGCACACACAAAGAGAGAAGCACACAAGCACACAAATAGATGAGCACAAACACACAAAGAGAGAAACACACACACACAGAGCTAGAAACAGACACACACAAAAAGAGAGAAACACAGATACACACACACACAGAAAAATACACACATACAAACAGATACACAAGAGAGAAACACACACACACACACAAACACACACACAAAAGAGAAGCACACACACAGAGAAACAAGCACTCAAAGAGAGAAATACACACACACACACAAACACACACAAAGAGAGAAACACAGAGACACAAAGAGAAAAAAAAACACACACACAAACAAAGAGAGAAACACACACACACACACACACACAGAAACACACACACACAGAAACACAGACATACACAGAGAAACACACAGAAACACAGAGAGAAACACACACACAAACAATGCGAGAACACACACACAGTGAGAAACACACACGCACACACAGAGAAACACACACACACAAACAGAAACACACACACACAAAGAGAGAAGCACACACACACACATACACACAAAGAGAGAAACACACACGCACACACACAAAGAGAGAAACACACACACACACAAAGGGAGAAACACACACACACGAGAAACACACACAAAGAGAGAAACAAACACACACAGAAACACAGATGCACATAGAGAAACACAGAGTGAAACAAACACCCACACAAAGAGAGAAACACTGTGTGTGTGTGTGAAGGGCTAGATGGCCTACTCCTGCTCCTATTTCCTATTTCTCAAAGATAGAAACACCACACACACACACACACACACACACACAGAAAGAGAGAAACACACGCACACACAGATAAACACACACACAGAGAAACACACAAGCAGATAAAGAGAAAAAAAAACAGACACACACAAAGAGAGAAACACAAACACACAAACAGATAAACACACACACAGAAACACACAAGCACATAAAGAGAAAAACACACACACACACACACACACACACACACACACACACACACACAGAAGCACAAACACACAAAGAGAGAAACACACACACACAGAGAAAAAAAACACACAAAGAGAAAAAAAACACACAAACACAGAAACACATACAGAGAAACACACACACACACACACACATAAACACAACATAGATAAGGGTCATGGGTGGAGGGGGGATTGGTAATGTTAAAATGGCGGCGTGGGCTCGTTGGTCCGAAGGACCTGTTTCCCGGGCTGTTTTTGTTCTTTGAAACACACACACAAAGAGAGAAACACACACACAAAGAGAGAGAAACACACGCACAAAGAGAGAAACACAGATACACACACACAGAAAGAATTACACACACACATAAAGACGTACAGACTAACATACAGAGAGAGAGGGTGGTGGAGGGTGAGGAGAGAAGGCAGAGAGACCAGGGGGAGGGAGAGGGTAAGTCATAAAGTCACAGAGGTTTACAGCATGGAAACAGGCCCTTCGGCCCCACTTGCCCATGCTGCCCCTTTTTTAACTCCTAAGCTAATCCCAATGGCCCACATTTGGCCCATATCCCTCTGGACCCATCTTACCCATGGAACTGTCTCAATATTTTTTAGAAGACAAGATTGTATCCCTCTCTACTATTACCTCTGGCAGCTTGTTCCAGACACTCACCACCCTCTGTGTGAAAAAATTTGTCCCTCTGGACACTTTTGTATCTCTCCCCTCTCACCTTAAACCTATCCCCTCTAGTTTTAGACTCCCCTACCTTTGTGAAAAGACATTGAATTGTGTGTGTGTGTGTGTGTGTGTGTGCGCGCGTGTGTGTATTTCCCTCTGTGTGTGTGTGTGTTTCTCTCTTTGTGTGTGTGTGTTTCTCTCTTTGTGTGTGTGTGTGTTTCTCTCTTTGTATATGTGTGTGTTTCTCTGTATGTGTGTATGTGTTTCTCTGTGTGTGTGTGTTTTTCTGTCTGTGTGCATGTGTGTTTCTCTTTGTGTGCGTGTGTTTTGTGTGTGTGTATTTGTGTGTGTGTGTTTCCCTGTGTGTGTGTTTCTCTGCTAGTGTGTTTCTGTGTATGTGCGTGTTCCTCTCTTTGTGTGTGTGTTTCTCTCTTTGTGTGTGTGTTTCTATCTTTGTGTGTATGTGTTTGTCTCTTTGTGTGTGTGTGTGTGTTTCTCTCTTTGTGTGTGTTTCTCTCTTTGTGTGTGTATGTGTTTCTCTCTTTGTATATGTGTGTTTCAGTGTGTCTGTGTGTGTTTCTCTCTTTGTGTGTGTGTTTCTCTGTGTGTGTGTGCGTGTGTTTCTCTTTCTCTCGCTCTCTGTTTCTGTGTGCGTGTGTGTGTTTCTCTGTGTGTGCGTGTGTGTTTCTCTGTGTGTGCGTGTGTGTCTCTCTCTTTGTGTGTGTGTGTGTTTCTCTGTGTGTCTGTTTGTGTGTGTGTATTTCTCTATTTGTGTGTGTGTGTGTGTGTTTGTGCTTCTCTCTTTGTGTGCCTGTGTTTCAGTGTGTGCGTGTTTCAGTGTGTGTGTGTTTCTCTGCGTGCGTGTTTCTGTGTGTTTCTCGCTTTGTGTGTGTGTGTGTTGCTGTGTGTGTGTGTTTCTCTCTTTGTGTGTCTGTGTTTCTCTCTTTGTGTGTGTGTGTTTCTCTCTGTGTGTGTTTCTCTTTGTGTGTGTGTGTTTCTCTGTGCGTGTGTGTGTGTGTGTGTGAGTGTGCGAAGGGCTAGATGGCCTACTCCTGCTCCTATTTTTTATGTTCTTGTGTACACATCTCCAGGGACCCGGGTTCGATTCCCAGCTTGGGTCACTGTCTGTGCGGAGTCTGTATGTTCTCCCCGTGTCTGGGTGGGTTTCCTCCGGGTGCTCCGGTTTCCTCCCACAATCTGAAAGACGTGCTGGTTAGGGTGTATTGACCCTGCTAAATTCTCCCTCAGTGTAACCCGAACAGGCGCCGGAGTGTGGGGACTAGGGGATTTTCACAGTAACTTTATTCCAGTGTTAATGTGAACCTACTTGTGACACTAATAAATAAACTTTATAGAAAAGAAACTTTCTATCTTTGATAGAGAGGTTCCGGTGATTCCATTTCATATCTTCCTGCTTTGGGGAAATGGGAGTTCTCCTTACATTTACAAGGATATGGGGAGGGAGATGTTTGAATGGAGATTCAGCTTTTTGGGTGATTGAAGTGTTAATTTGTTTCCAGAAGCTGTGATTGTCCCGAGAGATTGAATTGTTTCAGTAATGTCTACGTCTCCAATACTTCAGACAGAGGAAGGAAGCAATATACAAAAGGAAAGATTGGGGGAATCACTACATTGAAGGTGTGAGGTCTCATCACTCTCTGTCTGCTTTGGTTTTGTAATCTTTACATTTTTAAACACTGAAACCTCTTGCCCTTGTTGGGAATCTCACTGCGGTTTGAGAAAAGCAAACACTGATCCCACACTAAACCCCCCCCCCAACACAGGACTGAGCAGAGAGTGTGAAATGGAACTGCTGTCAGAGTGGGTTATTTTTATAGATGGATAAGAAACATTCCTCCATTTTCAAACCTTTCTCCTGTTTCTGTAGTGTTTCGGGCTCCCCTGTGTCCCTGTCTCTCCATCTCTGGGGCAATTTAGCATGGCCAATCCCCCCAATCTTCACAACGTGGGACATTAAGGGGCAATTTCGGAATACAGAGACACACAGATACAGAGAGAGAGACACAGAGAGACACAAAGGTACAGAGAGAGAGACACACAGATACAGAGTGACACACATATACAGACAGAAAGAGAGAAGCACAGGGAGAAATACAGTGACAGACACACAGACGTGGAAACAGAGAGACACAGAGAGAAATACAAAGAGAGACACACAGATACAGAGACACAGCGATACAGAGACAGAGACAAACAGATACAGAGAAAAATACAGTGAGGGACACACATATAAAGAAACACACAGATACAGAGAGACAGAGTGACAAAGAGAGAGAGACACACACACAGAGACAGAGAGAGACACGCAACAGAGTGTGAGAGAGACACAGACACTGACAGAGAGACAGACAGACAGATACAGAGAGAGAGAGAGACAATACAGATACAGAGAAAGACAGACAGACAGAGACGGAGAGGGACACACACAGATACAGAGTGAGACACACACACAGATACAGAGGGAGAGAGACACACACAGATACAGAGAGAGACACGCACACAGATACAGGGAGAGAGAGATACACACAGAAAGAGACACACACAGACACAGAGAGAGTCAGACAGAGATGCTGAGTGAGACAGATACAGAGAGACACAGTTACAGACAGAGAGACACAGATAGAGAGAGAGACACAGATAGAGAGACGCAGATACAGAGAGAGAAACAGATAAACAGAGAGAGAGAGAGAGGCACACACACCCAGAGACAGAGAGATACCCACCCAGAGAGAGAGAAAGAGACAGAGTGAGACACAGAGAGTGAAAGAGAGAGATGCAGAGAGAGTGTCACACATAGAGAGACAGAGAGAGAGAGACAGGGAGAGAGAGAGAGAGAGAGACACACACAGATACAGAGAGAGACACACACACAGAAAGAGACACACAGACACAGAGAGAGAGAGACAGAGATGCTGAGAGTGAGACAGATACAGAGAGAGAGACACACACACAGATACAGAGTGAAAGGGGGAGACACAGATACAGACAGAGAGACACAGATAGAGAGAGAGGGACAGACAGATAGAGAGACGCAGATACAGAGAGAGAAACAGATAAACGGAGAGGGAGAGAGAGGCACACACACCCAGAGGCAGAGAGATACCCACTCAGAGAGAGAGAAAGAGACAGAGTGAGACACAGAGAGTGAAAGAGAGAGATGCAGAGAGAGAGTGTCACACATAGAGAGACAGAGAGAGGGTGACAGAGAGAGAGACAGACAGACAGACAGACAGGGAGAGAGAGAGAGAGACAGAGAGAAAGAGAGAGACACATACAGATGCAGAGTGATGGAGACATACAGATAAGAGTGAGAGACACACAGATACATAGAGAGAGACAGACACAGATACAGAGAGAGACACACACAGATACGGTGAGACACACACAGAGACGCAGAGAGAGAGACACACACACATAGATACAGAGAGAGAGATACGCACACAGATACAGACACACAGAGAGAGAGAAGCAGAATGAGAGACAGAGAGAGACACACTCACATACACACATAGACACACACACACAAAGAGAGAATCACACATACACACAAAGAGAGCAACACACACACACACAAAGATAGAAACACACACACACAGAGAAACACACACACACACAGAAACACACACACACAGAGAAACACACACACACACGTAGACACACACAAACAAAAAAACACACACAAAGAAAAACACACACACACACACACGTAGACACACACAAACAGAAAAACACACACACACAGAAACACACACACACACAAACAGAGAAACACACACACAGAGAAACACAGATGCACAAAGAGAGAAACACACACACACACACAAAGTGGGAAACGCACACACACAGTGAGAAACACACGCACACACAGAGAAACATACACACACAGAGAAACAAATGCACACACACACAGATGAGAAACACACCCACAGACCCACACAGAAACTCATACACACAAAGAGAGAAAAACACACACACACACAGAAACACTCACACACAGAAACACACACACACACAAACAGAGAAACACACACACAGAGAAACACAGATGCACAAAGATAGAAACACACACACGCACAGAGCGAGAAACATACACACGCACAGAGCGAGAAACACGCACAGAGCAACACACACACACACAGAAACACACACACACAAAGCGAGAAACTCACACATGCACAGAGCGAGAAACACGCACAGAGCAACACACACACACACAGAAACACACACACACAAAGAGAGAAACACACACAAACACAGAAACACACACTCACAAAGAGAAACACATGCACACACAAAGAGAGAAACACACACACACACACACACACACAGCAACACACACGCACAGACAAACAGAAACACACGCAGTCACAAAGAGAGAAACACACACACACACACACACAAAGAGAAAAGCAGACACACACACAAAGAGAAAAACACAAACACACACAAAGCGAGAAACACACACAAGCACAGAGCGAGAAACACACACACGCACAGAGCGAGAAACACACACACGCACAGAGCAAGAAACACACACACGCACAGGGCGAGAAACACACACACGCATAGAGCGAGAAACACACACGCGCACAGAGCGAGAAACACACACACGCACAGAGCGAGAAACACACACACGCACAGAGCGAGAAACACGCACAGAGCGAGAAACACACACGTGCACAGAGCGAGAAACACGCACAGAGCAACACACACACGCACACACACACAGGAACACACAGTCACAAAGAGAGAAACACACACACACAGACAAAAGAGAAACACACAAACACAAAAAGAGAAACACACACACACACACACACACACACACACACACACAAAGCAGGAAACACACACACACACGCACACACAGAAACACACACACGCAGAGGAACACACACACACAAAGAGGGAAACACACACACACAGAAAGAATTACATACACACATATAGACGTACAGACTAACATACAGAGAGAGAGGGTGGTGGAGGGTTAGTTATCCACGGCTTATTACCTCTCTTCCTACTATCCTTTTTGACCATCGGACTAAATTTCCGCTGAGCACCAAGAAAGATCTCCTTAAAGATCCTCCACTGCTCCTCAGCAGACCCTCCCTCCAACGCGCTCCCCCAGTCCACATTCGCCAATTCCTCTCTCATCCTACCTAAGATACTGTAGAAAATACAGATACATGGGATAAGAACATAAGAAATAGGAGCAGGAGTAGGCCATCTAGCCCTTCGAGCCTGCCCCGCCATTCAATAAGATCATGGCTGATCTGTTGTGGCTCAGTTCCACTTTCCCGCCCTCTCCCCATAACCCTTAATCCCCTCTCTTATCAAGAACCCATCAACCCGCTTCTTAAAAATATTTAGCGAGGCAGCCTCCACCACTTCAACGGGCAGAGAATTCCAGAGATTCACCACCCTTTGAGTGAAGAAGTTCCTCCTCAACTCCGTTCTAAACCGCCTCCCCTTTATCTTGAGGCTGTGCCCCCTAGTCCTACTGTCTTTTTTGAGCGGGAAGAGTCTCTCCACCTCTATCCTATCCATCCCATTCATCATCTTATACGTCTCAATGAGATCTCCCCTCATTCTTCTAAACTCTAACGAGTACAAGCCTAGTTTATTCTGCCTCTCCTCATAGCTCAATCCCCTCAACTCCGGTATCAGCCTAGTAAACCTCCTCTGCACTCCCTCCAGGGCCAAAATATCCTTGCGCAGGTGCGGCGCCCAAAACTGCACACAGTACTCCAGCTGCGGCCTCACCAATGCCCTATACAGCTGCAGCAAGACCTCCCTACTTTTATATTCAATCCCCCTCGCTATGAAGGCCAGCATCCCATTCGCCTTCCTGACCACCTGCTGCACCTGCAAGCTGGGTTTTTGCGACTCATGCACAAGGACCCCGAGGTCCCTCTGCACCGTCGCCTGCTGCAGTTTTTCGCCATGTAAGTAATAGTCCTTCCTACCATTCTTCCTACCAAAGTGGACCACCTCACACTTGCCAACATTAAATTCCATTTGCCATTTCCTGGCCCATTCGCCCAGCCTATCTAGATCCTTCTGCAGACTCTCCACACCCTCCGCACAATTTGCCTTTCCCCCAATCTTGGTGTCATCAGCAAATTTCGACACCCTGCACTCGGTTCCCTCCTCCAGATCATCTATATAAATGGTAAATAGCTGAGGCCCCAGCACCGACCCCTGGGGCACCCCACTAGTCACCAACCGCCAATCCGAATAGCACCCATTGACCCCCACTCTCTGCCTCCTATTTGACAACCAATTGAGGGATTGAGGGTGATTTAGCAGTTTGGATCAGGAATTGGCTCGCTGATAGAAGACAGAGGGTGGTGGTTGATAGGAAATATTCAACCTGCAGTTCAGTTACTAGTGGTGTACTTCAGGGATCTGTTCTGGAGAACTGCTGTTTGTCATCTTTATAAATGACCCTGATCTTGGGATTGGACATAGCTCAGCACAACAGTGAGGGCTGAAGGGCCTGCACTGTGCTGTATTGTTCTATCTTCTATGAGAGAGAGAGCGAGACGTACACAGACAGAGAGGGAGGGAGAGAGAGTGTGAGAGAGTGTGTGTCTGTGTGTGTGTGTGTGCGAGAGAGAGAGAGTGTGTGTGTGTGCATGAGAGTGTGTTTGCGTGAGAGAGTGTGTGTGCGTGAGAGAGTGTGTGTGCGTGAGAAAGAGAGTGCGTGTGTGAGAGAGTGTGTCAGAGAGAGAGAGTGTGTGAGAGAGAGAGTGCGTGTGTGAGAGAGAGTGTGTGTGAGAGAGAGTGTGTGTGAGAGAGAGTGTGTGTGAGTGAGGGTGTGTGTGAGAGAGGGTGTGTGTGAGAGAGAGTGTGTGTGAGAGAGAGTGTGTGTGAGAGAGAGTGTGTGTGAGAGAGGGTGTGTGTGAGAGAGGGTGTGTGTGTGTGAGAGAGAGTGTGTGTGTGAGAGAGAGTGTGTGTGAGAGAGAGAGTGTGTGTGTGAGAGAGAGTGTGTGTTAGAGACTGTGTGTGTTAGAGAGTGTATGTGTGAGAGAGAGTGTGTGTGAGAGAGAGTGTGTGTGAGAGAGAATGTGTGTGTGAGAGAAAGTGTGTGTGTGAGAGAGAGAGCACATGTGAGGGAGTGTGTGAGAAGGAGTGCGTATGTGTGCGAGAGAGTGTGCGCGAGAGTGAGTGTGCGTGCAAGAGAGAGTGCGCGAGAGAGAGTGTGTGCAGGAGAGAGTGTGTGCAGGAGAGAGTGTGTGCAGGAGAGAGTGTGTGCAGGAGAGAGTGTGTGCAGGAGAGAGTGTGCGCAGGAGAGAGTGTGCGCAGGAGGGAGTGTGTGCAGGAGGGAGTGTGTGCAGGAGGGAGTGTGTGCAGGAGAGAGTGTGTGCAGGAGAGAGTGTGTGTGTGACAGTGTGAGCTAATGTGTGTGTGTGTGTGGGTGAGAGAGAGACTGTGTGAGAAAGAGTGTGTGTGAGAAAGAGAGTGCGTGTGTGAGAGTGTGTGTGGGTGAAGAGAGTGTGTGTGAGAGAGAGAGAGAGTGAGAGAGCGTGTGAGTGTGTGTGTGAGAGAGAATATGTGAGAGAGAGTGTGTGAGTGTGTGTGAGTGGGAGTGTGTGTGAGAGTGTGCGTGTGTATCAAGAGTCTGTGTGTGAGAGACAATATGTGTGCGAGAGAGTGTGTGTGCAAGGGATAAAGTGTGTGCGAGAGAGAGTGTGTTTGAGAGAGAGAGAGAGAGTGTGTGTGTGTGGAGAGAGCGTGTGTGTGAGAGAGTGTGTGTGTGAGAGAGAGTGTGTGTGTGAGAGAGAGCGTGTGTGTGTGAGAGAGAGTGTGTGTGAGAGAGAGCGTGTGTGTGAGAGAGAGAGTGTGTGTGTGAGAGAGACAGAGTGTGTAATGTGTGTACGACTGAGTAAGTGTACAAGAGTGAGTAAGTGTACAAGAGTGAGTGAGTGCGGGTGGGAAAGTGCAGGAGTGTTAACTTTAACTTTATTTGCAAGTGTCACAAACAGGCTGACATTAACACAGCAATGAAGTTACTGTGAAAATCCCCTAGTCCTGATATCCGAGGATTTCAGTGTAAAATCCCATTGCAGATCCCGGGATAAGAATGGGATGTGATTTTGCCTGGATTCAGTAATTAGTGACTACATATCTCACAGGGAGAGAAATAGTTTTAGACTCCCCTACCTTTGGGAAAAGATATTGACGTGTGTGTGTGTGTGTTTCCCTCTTTGTGTGTGTGTGTGTGTGCTTCTCTCTTTGTGTGTGCGTGTGTGTGTGTGTGTGTGTGCTTCTCTCTTTGTGTGTGCGTGTGTACTTCTCTGTTTGTGAGTGTGGTTGTTTCTCTTTGAGTGCGTGAGTGCTTCTCTTTGTGTGTGTGTTTCTCTCTTTGTGTGTGTGCGTGTGTGCTTCTCTTTGTGTGCGTGTGTGTTTCTCTTTGTGTGCGTGTGTGTTTCTCTTTGTGTGTGTGTTTCTCTCTTTGTGTGTGTGTGTGCTTCTCTTTGTGTGTGTGTTTCTCTTTGTGTGTGTGTTTCTCTCTTTGTGTGTGTGTGTGCTTCTCTTTGTGTGCGTGTGTGTTTCTCTTTGTGTGTGTGTTTCTCTCTTTGTGTGCGTGTGTGCTTCTCTTTGTGTGTGTGTGTGTGTGCTTCTCTTTGTGTGCGTGTGTGTTTCTCTTTGTGTGTGTGTTTCTCTCTTTGTGTGTGTGTGTGCTTCTCTTTGTGTGCGTGTGTGCTTCTCTTTGTGTGCGTGTGTGTTTCTCTTTGTGTGTGTGTGTGTGCTTCTCTTTGTGTGCGTGTGTGCTTCTCTTTGTGTGTGTGTTTCTCTCTTTGTGTGTGTGTGTGCTTCTCTTTGTGTGCGTGTGTGTTTCTCTTTGTGTGTGTGTGTGTGCTTCTCTTTGTGTGCGTGTGTGCTTCTCTTTGTGTGTGTGTGTGTTTCTCTTTGTGTGTGTGTTTCTCTCTTTGTGTGTGTGTGTGCTTCTCTTTGTGTGCGTGTGTGTTTCTCTTTGTGTGTGTGTGTGTGCTTCTCTTTGTGTGCGTGTGTGCTTCTCTTTGTGTGCGTGTGTGTTTCTCTTTGTGTGTGTGTTTCTCTCTTTGTGTGTGTGTGTGCTTCTCTTTGTGTGCGTGTGTGTTTCTCTTTGTGTGTGTGTGTGTGCTTCTCTTTGTGTGCGTGTGTGCTTCTCTTTGTGTGCATGTGTGTTTCTCTTTGTGTGCGTCTGTGCTTCTCTTTGTGTGCGTGTGTGTTTCTCTTTGTGTGTGTGTGTGTGCTTCTCTTTGTGTGCGTGTGTGCTTCTCTTTGTGTGCATGTGTGTTTCTCTTTGTGTGCGTCTGTGCTTCTCTTTGTGTGCGTGTGTGTTTCTCTTTGTGTGCGTCTGTGCTTCTCTTTGTGTGCGTGTGTGTTTCTCTCTTTGTGTGCGTGTGTGCTTCTCTTTGTGTGTGTGTGTGTGCTTCTCTTTGTGTGCGTGTGTGCTTCTCTTTGTGTGCATGTGTGTTTCTCTTTGTGTGCGTCTGTGCTTCTCTTTGTGTGCGTGTGTGTTTCTCTTTGTGTGCGTGTGTGCTTCTCTCTTTGTGAGTGTGTGTGCTTCTCTCTTTGTGAGTGTGTGTGCTTCTCTGTTTGTGAGTGTGTGTTTCTCTTTGTGTGCGTGTGTGCTTCTCTGTTTGTGTGCGTGTGTGCTTCTCTCTTTGTGTGCGTGTGTGCTTCTCTCTTTGTGAGTGTGTGTGCTTCTCTCTTTGTGTGTGTGTGTTTCTCTTTTTATTTGTGTGTGCTTCTCTCTTTGTGAGTGTGTGTGCTTCTCTGTTTGTGAGTGTGTGTGCTTCTCTCTTTGTGTGTGTGTGCTTCTCTCTTTGTGAGTGTGTGTGCTTCTCTCTTTGTGAGTGTGTGTGCTTCTCTGTTTGTGAGTGTGTGTTTCTCTTTGTGTGCGTGTGTGCTTCTCTGTTTGTGTGCGTGTGTGCTTCTCTCTTTGTGTGCGTGTGTGCTTCTCTCTTTGTGAGTGTGTGTGCTTCTCTCTTTGTGTGTGTGTGTGTTTCTCTTTTTATTTGTGTGTGCTTCTCTCTTTGTGAGTGTGTGTGCTTCTCTGTTTGTGAGTGTGTGTGCTTCTCTCTTTGTGTGTGTGTGTTTCTCGTTGTGTGCGTGTGTGCTTCTCTCTTTGTGTGTGTGTGTGTGCTTCTCTTTGTGTGCGTGTGTGTTTCTCTTTGTGTGTGTGTGTGCTTCTCTTTGTGTGCGTGTGTGCTTCTCTTTGTGTGCGTGTGTGTTTCTCTTTGTGTGCATGTGTGTTTCTCTTTGTGTGCGTGTGTGTTTCTCTTTGTGTGCGTGTGTGCTTCTCTCTTTGTGAGTGTGTGTGCTTCTCTGTTTGTGAGTGTGTGTGCATCTCTCTTTGTGTGTGTGTGTTTGTCTTTGTGTGCGTGTGTGCTTCTGTCTTTGTGAGTGTGTGTGCTTCTCTCTTTGTGAGTGTGTGTGTTTCTCTCTTTGTGTGTGTGTGTTTCTCTTTGTGTGCGTGTGTGTTTCTCTTTGTGTGCGTGTGTGCTTCTCTCTTTGTGAGTGTGTGTGCTTCTCTGTTTGTGAGTGTGTGTGCATCTCTCTTTGTGTGTGTGTGTTTCTCTTTGTGTGCGTGTGTGCTTCTCTCTTTGTGAGTGTGTGTGCTTCTCTGTTTGTGAGTGTGTGTGTTTCTCTCTTTGTGTGTGTGTGTTTCTCTTTGTGTGTGTGTGTGTGTGCTTCTCTTTGTGTGCGTGTGTGCTTCTCTTTGTGTGCGTGTGTGCTTCTCTCTTTGTGTGTGTGTGTTTCTCTTTGTGTGCGTGTGTGCTTCTCTCTTTGTGAGTGTGTGTGCTTGTCTCTTTGTGAGTGTGTGTGTTTCTCTCTTTGTGTGTGTGTGTTTCTCTTTGTGTGCGTGTGTGCTTCTCTCTTTGTGAGTGTGTGTGCTTCTCTCTTTGTGTGTGTGTGTTTCTCTTTGTGTGCGTGTGTGCTTCTCTTTGTGTGCGTGTGGGCTTCTCTCTTTGTGAGTGTGTGTGCTTCTCTGTTTGTGTGCGTGTGTGCTTCTCTCTTTGTGTGTGTGTGTTTCTCTTTGTGTGCGTGTGTGCTTCTCTCTTTGCGAGTGTGTGTGCTTCTCTCTTTGTGTGTGTGTGTTTCTCTTTGTGTGCGTGTGTGCTTCTCTCTTTGTGAGTGTGTGTGCTTCTCTGTGTGTGTGTTTCTCTTTGTGAGTGTGTGTGCTTCTCTCTTTGTGTGTGTGTGTTTCTCTTTGTGTGCGTGTGTGCTTCTCTTTTTGTGCGTGTGTGCTTCTCTGTGTGCGTGTGTGCTTCTCTGTTTGTGAGTGTGTGTGCTTCTCTGTTTGTGAGTGTGTGTGCTTCTCTCTTTGTGAGTGTGTGTTTCTCTTTGTGTGCGTGTGTGCTTCTCTCTTTGTGAGTGTGTGTGCTTCTCTGTGTGTGTGTTTCTCTTTGTGAGTGTGTGTGCTTCTCTCTTTGTGAGTGTGTGTGCTTCTCTGTGTGTGTGTTTCTCTTTGTGAGTGTGTGTGCTTCTCTCTTTGTGTGTGTGTGTTTCTCTTTGTGTGTGTGTGTGCTTCTCTCTTTGTGAGTGTGTGTGCTTCTCTCTTTGTGAGTGTGTGTGCTTCTCTCTTTGTGTGTGTGTGTGTGTTTCTCTTTGTGTGCGTGTGTGCTTCTCTTTGTGTGCGTGTGGGCTTCTCTCTTTGTGAGTGTGTGTGCTTCTCTGTTTGTGTGCGTGTGTGCTTCTCTCTTTGTGTGTGTGTGTTTCTCTTTGTGTGCGTGTGTGCTTCTCTCTTTGCGAGTGTGTGTGCTTCTCTCTTTGTGTGTGTGTGTTTCTCTTTGTGTGCGTGTGTGCTTCTCTCTTTGTGAGTGTGTGTGCTTCTCTGTTTGTGAGTGTGTGTGCTTCTCTCTTTGTGTGTGTGTGTTTCTCTTTGTGTGCGTGTGTGCTTCTCTCTTTGTGAGTGTGTGTGCTTCTCTCTTTGTGAGTGTGTGTGCTTCTCTGTTTGTGAGTGTGTGTGCTTCTGTCTTTGTGCGTGTGTGTTTCTCTTTGTGTGCGTGTGTGCTTCTCTCTTTGTGAGTGTGTGTGCTTCTCTGTTTGTGAGTGTGTGTGCTTCTCTCTTTGTGTGTGTGTGTTTCTCTTTGTGTGCGTGTGTGCTTCTCTCTTTGTGAGTGTGTGTGCTTCTCTGTGTGTGTGTTTCTCTTTGTGAGTGTGTGTGCTTCTCTCTTTGTGAGTGTGTGTGCTTCTCTGTGTGTGTGTTTCTCTTTGTGAGTGTGTGTGCTTCTCTCTTTGTGTGTGTGTGTTTCTCTTTGTGTGCGTGTGTGCTTCTCTCTTTGTGAGTGTGTGTGCTTCTCTCTTTGTGAGTGTGTGTGCTTCTCTCTTTGTGTGTGTGTGTTTCTCTTTGTGTGCGTGTGTGCTTCTCTTTGTGTGCGTGTGTGCTTCTCTTTGTGTGCGTGTGGGCTTCTCTCTTTGTGTGTGTGTGTTTCTCTTTGTGTGCGTGTGTGCTTCTCTCTTTGTGTGTGTGTGTTTCTCTTTGTGTGCGTGTGTGCTTCTCTCTTTGCGAGTGTGTGTGCTTCTCTCTTTGTGTGTGTGTGTTTCTCTTTGTGTGCGTGTGTGCTTCTCTCTTTGTGTGCGTGTGTGCTTCTCTCTTTGTGAGTGTGTGTGCTTCTCTGTTTGTGAGTGTGTGTGTTTCTCTCTTTGTGTGTGTGTGTTTCTCTTTGTGTGCGTGTGTGCTTCTCTCTTTGTGAGTGTGTGTGCTTCTCTCTTTGTGAGTGTGTGTGTTTCTCTTTGTGTGTGTGTTTCTGTCTTTGTGTGCGTGTGTGCTTCTCTGTTTGTGAGTGTGTGTGTTTCTCTTTGTGTGTGTGTTTCTGTCTTTGTGTGCGTGTGTGCTTCTCTGTTTGTGAGTGTGTGTGTTTCTCTTTGTGTGTGTGTTTCTGTCTTTGTGTGCGTGTGTGCTTCTCTTTGTTTGCGTGTGTGCTTCTCTTTGTGTGCGTGTGTGTTTCTCTTTGTGTGTGTGTGTGTGTGCTTCTCTTTGTGTGCGTGTGTGCTTCTCTTTGTGTGCGTGTGTGCTTCTCTCTTTGTTTGCGTGTGTGCTTCTCTCTTTGTGAGTGTGTGTGCTTCTCTGTTTGTGAGTGTGTGTGTTTCTCTCCTTGTGTGTGTGTGTTTCTCTTTGTGTGCGTGTGTGCTTCTCTCTTTGTGTGTGTGTGTGTGTGTGTGTGTTCTCTTTGTGTGTGTATTTCTCTCTTACTGTGTTTCTCTCTTTGTATGAGTGTGTTTTTCTCTCTTTGTGTGCATGTATTTCTTTGAGCGTGTGTTTCTTTCTGTGTGTGTTTCTCTCTTTGTGTGTGCGCGTGTTTCTCTCTTTGTGTGTGTGTGTGTGTTTCTCTCTTTGTGTGTGTGAGTGTTTCTCTCCTTGTGTGTGTTTCTCTTTTTGTGTGTTGCTCTCATGTGTGTGTGTTTCTCTCTTTGTGACAGTGTGTATTTCTGTGTGTGTGTGTGTTGGTCTGTGTGTGTTTCTGTCTTTGTGTGTGTGTGTGCATGCGTTTCTCCCTTTGTGTGTCTGTGTTTCTCCCTTTGTGTGTGTTTCTCTGTGCGTGTGTGTGTGTGTGAGTGTGCGAAGGGCTAGATGGCCTACTCCTGCTCCTATTTCTTATGTTCTTGTGTACACAGCTCCAGGGACCCGGGTTCGATTCCCAGCTTGGGTCACTGTCTGTGCGGAGTCTGTATGTTCTCCCCGTGTCTGGGTGGGTTTCCTCCGGGTGCTCCGGTTTCCTCCCACAATCTGAAAGACGTGCTGGTTAGGGTGTATTGACCCTGCTAAATTCTCCCTCAGTGTAACCCGAACAGGCGCCGGAGTGTGGGGACTAGGGGATTTTCACAGTAACTTTATTCCAGTGTTAATGTGAACCTACTTGTGACACTAATAAATAAACTTTATAGAAAAGAAACTTTCTATCTTTGATAGAGAGGTTCAGGTGATTCCATGTCATATCTTCCTGCTTTGGGGAAATGGGAGTTCTCTTTACATTTACAAGGATACGGGGAGGGAGATGTTTGAAAGGAGTTTCAGCTTTTTGCATGATTAAAGTGTCAATTTGTTTCCAGAAGCTGTTTACAGCGATTGTCCCGAGAGGTTGAATTGTTTCAGTAATGTCTACGTCTCCAATACTTCAGACAGAGGAAGGAAGCAATATGCAAAAGGAAAGATTGGTGGAATCACTACATTGAAGGTGTGAGGCCTCATCACTCTCTGTCTGCTTTGGTTTTGTAATCTTTACATTTTTAAACACTGAAACCTCTTGCCCTTGTTGGGAATCTCACTGCGGTTTGAGAAAAGCAAACACTGATCCCACACTAAACCCCCCCCCCAACACAGGACTGAGCAGAGAGTGTGAAATGGAACTGCTGTCAGAGTGGGTTATTTTTATAGATGGATAAGAAACATTCCTCCATTTTCAAACCTTTCTCCTGTTTCTGTAGTGTTTCGGGCTCCCCTGTGTCCCTGACTCTCCATCTCTGGGGCAACTTGGAACACTAAGGGGCAACTTAGAAATACAGAGAGACACACAGATACAGAGAGAGACACAGAGAGAGACAGATACAAACAAAGAGATACAGAGACAGAGAGACACACAGAGACACACACATAGATAGACAGATACAGAGAGAGAGAGAGAGAGAAAGACACACACAGAGATAGAGAGAAACACAGATAGAGGGAGAGTCACAGAGAGAGAGAGACTCACACACAGAGTGAGACATACAGATACAGAGACAGGCACAGATAGAGAGGGAGAGAAAAACACAGATAGAGAGAGACACAGATAGAGAGAGAGAGAGAAACAGATACAGAGAGAGGGACAGATGGAGACACAGAGAGCGAAAGAGGGAGAGACACAGAAAGAGAGAAATGGAGAGACATAGACAGAGAGAGACACACACAAAGAGAGAGATAGAGATAGATAGACAGACGGAGAGAAATGCAGGGAGAGACATAGAGAGAGACAGGGAGTGAGAAAGACATAGAGAGAGGGACACACATACAGATACAGAGAGAGACAGAGAGGGAGAGAAAAACTCAGATAGAGAAAGACACAGATGGATAGAAAGAGAAAGGGAGACACACACAGATACAGTGAGACAGACAGAGATACAGAAAGAGACACATACTGTTAGAGAGAGAGAGACACACACAAAGATAGAGAGAGACACACATAGAGAGAGAGAGACACACACACAGACAAAGAGAAAGAGACACAAACAGAGAGAGAGAGATACACACACAGATACAAAGAGAAAGAGAGACACACAGATACACAGAGAGAGATACAGATAGAGAGAATGAG
>NW_027650394.1:82500-91545 GCF_965287045.1 Carcharhinus amblyrhynchos
TGGACAAGGGGCTTTTCTCCAGAGGAGGATGGATGGATGGACTGAGTCCTGTTCTATAGGCCACACATGAGTTGTTGTCTCTTTATTGTCCCCGATCCAGGTTTAATTTTAATCTCACTTCCTTGGATGAACCAGTTCTGGTTACATTTTTTACATGTGTAAAACACCACACTTTGATCTTTATATATGCAACTTCATAATATTAGACAGGAAGACAGAGAGAGAGGAAGAGAGTGAGAGAGGCAGGGAGACAGGTATCGATCTGGGGGGAGTGTGTTAAGAGACAGAGGGAGAAACAGAGGAGGGGGCAGTGGAGGAGAGGTGACTGATAGAAGTGGGAATTTCATTGGGGGATCCTGTGTTAATTGACTGGCCTGTCTCTGGAGTAAATCCCCCCCCACCCCCGGAATACTTGGATGTGTTTTAATAAATTAAATATCAGGACAGTCACGAGGTGTTTGGAAGTTCATTTCATTTGAAAATTGTTGCCATTTTGTCAGGGTTTAATAACGAGGATGTGAAAATGAATGTTCCCCTCAGTGAGATTGTGAATGTCAGCAAGTCCTGGGATCTTGCTGTGCCTTTTATTGTTTACCATCAGCTTTTGTGTTTTGTCTTTAATCAAATTTCACTTTATTTTCTCTTTCTCTCTTCCGACCGAGGAGAATTCTTTCGGAAAGTTTGGCGACGCAGACAGCGAGTAGTTTTGCCGTGAGGAATCCTCGGACAAGAGCTATAACCAGAGAGATAAATATGAATAAAATATAACCAGAGAGATAAATATTAATAAAAATCCCCGTGTCTTTGTCATTCATTTTCATACACAGATAGACGGGTGGGGCTTTTACACTGAGGGTTAGTGGTCTGTGTGTCGGGGGGAGTGGAGGGGGATTGATTGCGGTGGGGGGGTACAGTAATTACAAAGGGGGGGGGGTTCTGTCAGTCTAGGGGGGAGGCAATTAAAGGGGGGGAGGCAATTAAAGGGGAGAGGCAATTAAAGGGGAGAGGCAATTAAAGGGGAGAGGCAATTAAAGGGGAGAGGCAATTAAAGGGGAGAGGCAATTAAAGGGGAGAGGCAATTAAAGGGGAGAGGCAATTAAAGGGGAGAGGCAATTAAAGGGGAGAGGCAATTAAAGGGGAGAGGCAATTAAAGGGGAGAGGCAATTAAAGGGGAGAGGCAATTAAAGGGGAGAGGCAATTAAAGGGGAGAGGCAATTAAAGGGGAGAGGCAATTAAAGGGGAGAGGCAATTAAAGGGGAGAGGCAATTAAAGGGGAGAGGCAATTAAAGGGGAGAGGCAATTAAAGGGGAGAGGCAATTAAAGGGGAGAGGCAATTAAAGGGGAGAGGCAATTAAAGGGGAGAGGCAATTAAAGGGGAGAGGCAATTAAAGGGGAGAGGCAATTAAAGGGGAGAGGCAATTAAAGGGGAGAGGCAATTAAAGGGGAGAGGCAATTAAAGGGGAGAGGCAATTAAAGGGGAGAGGCAATTAAAGGGGAGAGGCAATTAAAGGGGAGAGGCAATTAAAGGGGAGAGGCAATTAAAGGGGAGGGCCATTAAAGGGGAGGGCCATTAAAGGGGAGGGCCATTAAAGGGGAGGGCCATTAAAGGGGAGGGCCATTAAAGGGGAGGGCCATTAAAGGGGAGGGCCATTAAAGGGGAGGGCCATTAAAGGGGAGGGCCATTAAAGGGGAGGGCCATTAAAGGGGAGGGCCATTAAAGGGGAGGGCCATTAAAGGGGAGGGCCATTTAAAGGGGAGGGCCATTTAAAGGGGAGGTCCATTTAAAGGGGAGGTCCATTAAAGGGGAGGTCCATTAAAGGGGAGGTCCATTAAAGGGGAGGTCCATTAAAGGGGAGGTCAATTAAAGGGGAGGTCAATTAAAGGGGAGGTCAATTAAAGGGGAGGGGCACATCAGCTCAGAAAAAAAAAGTCAGAAAAAAAAAGTCAGAAAAAAAAAGTCAGAAAAAAAAAGTCAGAAAAAAAAAGTCAGAAAAAAAAAGTCAGAAAAAAAAAGTCAGAAAAAAAAAGTCAGAAAAAAAAAGTCAGAAAAAAAAAGTCAGAAAAAAAAAGTCAGAAAAAAAAAGTCAGAAAAAAAAAGTCAGAAAAAAAAAGTCAGAAAAAAAAAGTCAGAAAAAAAAAGTCAGAAAAAAAAAGTCAGAAAAAAAAAGTCAGAAAAAAAAAGTCAGAAAAAAAAAGTCAGAAAAAAAAAGTCAGAAAAAAAAAGTCAGAAAAAAAAAGTCAGAAAAAAAAAGTCAGAAAAAAAAAGTCAGAAAAAAAAAGTCAGAAAAAAAAAGTCAGAAAAAAAAAGTCAGAAAAAAAAAGTCAGAAAAAAAAAGTCAGAAAAAAAAAGTCAGAAAAAAAAAGTCAGAAAAAAAAAGTCAGAAAAAAAAAGTCAGAAAAAAAAAGTCAGAAAAAAAAAGTCAGAAAAAAAAAGTCAGAAAAAAAAAGTCAGAAAAAAAAAGTCAGAAAAAAAAAGTCAGAAAAAAAAAGTCAGAAAAAAAAAGTCAGAAAAAAAAGTCAGAAAAAAAAAGTCAGAAAAAAAAAGTCAGAAAAAAAAAGTCAGAAAAAAAAAGTCAGAAAAAAAAAGTCAGAAGAAAAAAGACAGAAAGAAAAAGACAGAAAGAAAAAGACAGAAAGAAAAAGACAAAGAAAAAAGACAGAAAGAAAAAGACAGAAAGAAAAAGACAGAAAGAAAAAGACAAAGAAAAAAGACAGAAAGAAAAAGACAGAAGAAAAAAGACAGAAAGAAAAAGACAGAAAGAAAAAGACAGAAAGAAAAAGACAAAGAAAAAAGACAGAAGAAAAAAGACAGAAAGAAAAAGACAGAAAGAAAAAGACAGAAAGAAAAAGACAGAAAGAAAAAGACAGAAAGAAAAAGACAAAGAAAAAAGACAGAAAGAAAAAGACAGAAAGAAAAAGACAGAAAGAAAAAGACAGAAGAAAAAAGACAGAAAGAAAAAGACAGAAAGAAAAAGACAGAAAGAAAAAGACAGAAAGAAAAAGACAGAAAGAAAAAGACAGAAAGAAAAAGACAGAAAGAAAAAGACAGAAAGAAAAAGACAAAGAAAAAAGACAGAAAGAAAAAGACAGAAAGAAAAAGACAGAAAGAAAAAGACAGAAGAAAAAAGACAGAAAGAAAAAGACAGAAAGAAAAAGACAGAGAAAAAAGACAAAAAAACGGAGGGAAAAAAAAGGACAGAGGGAAAAAAAAGGACAGAGGGAAAAAAAAGGACAGAGGGAAAAAGAGACAGAGGGAAAAAGAGACAGAGGGAAAAAGAGACAGAGGGAAAATAAAGACAGAGGGAAAATAAAGACAGAGGGAAAATAAAGACAGAGGGAAAATAAAGACAGAGGGAAAATAAAGACAGAGGGAAAATAAAGACAGGGAAAATAAAAGACAGGGAAAATAAAAGACAGGGAAAATAAAAGAGAGGGAAAATAAAAGAGAGGGAAAATAAAAGAGAGGGAAAATAAAGACAGAGGGAAAATAAAGACAGAGGGAAAATAAAGAGAGGGAAAATAAAGACAGAGGGAAAATAAAGACAGAGGGAAAATAAAGACAGAGGGAAAATAAAGACAGAGGGAAAATAAAAGACAGGGAAAATAAAAGAGAGGGAAAATAAAAGAGAGGGAAAATAAAAGAGAGGGAAAATAAAAGAGAGGGAAAATAAAGACAGAGGGAAAATAAAGACAGAGGGAAAATAAAGACAGAGGGAAAATAAAGACAGAGGGAAAATAAAAGAGAGGGAAAATAAAAGAGAGGGAAAATAAAGACAGGGAAAATAAAGACAGGGAAAATAAAAGACAGGGAAAATAAAAGACAGGGAAAATAAAAGACAGGGAAAATAAAAGAGAGGGAAAATAAAAGAGAGGGAAAATAAAAGAGAGGGAAAATAAAGACAGAGGGAAAATAAAGACAGAGGGAAAATAAAGACAGAGGGAAAATAAAGACAGAGGGAAAATAAAGACAGAGGGAAAATAAAGACAGAGGGAAAATAAAGACAGAGGGAAAATAAAGACAGAGGGAAAATAAAAGACAGGGAAAATAAAAGAGAGGGAAAATAAAAGAGAGGGAAAATAAAAGAGAGGGAAAATAAAAGAGAGGGAAAATAAAAGAGAGGGAAAATAAAAGAGAGGGAAAATAAAAGAGAGGGAAAATAAAAGAGAGGGAAAATAAAGACAGAGGGAAAATAAAGACAGAGGGAAAATAAAGAGAGGGAAAATAAAAGAGAGGGAAAATAAAAGAGAGGGAAAATAAAAGTCAGAGAAAATAAAAGTCAAAGTCAGAGAAAATAAAAGTCAGGCAGAGAAAATAAAAGTCAGGCAGAGAAAATAAAAGTCAGGCAGAGAAAATAAAAGTCAGGCAGAGAAAATAAAAGTCAGGCAGAGAAAATAAAAGTCAGGCAGAGAAAATAAAAGTCAGGCAGAGAAAATAAAAGTCAGGCAGAGAAAATAAAAGTCAGGCAGAGAAAATAAAGAGACAGGGAGAGAAAATAAAGAGACAGGGAGAGAAAATAAAGAGACAGGGAGAGAAAATAAAGAGGCAGGGAGAGAAAATAAAAGACAGGGAGAGAAAATAAAAGACAGAGAGGGAAAATAAAGACAGAGAGGGAAAATAAAGACAGAGAGGGAAAATAAAGACAGAGAGGGAAAATAAAGACAGAGAGGGAAAATAAAGACAGAGAGGGAAAATAAAGACAGAGAGGGAAAATAAAGACAGTAAAAAGACAAACAGGACTGAGAGGGAAAGATTAAGATTCGGAGGGAAAGATTAAGATTCGGAGGGAAAGATTAAGATTCGGAGGGAAAGATTAAGATTCGGAGGGAAAGATTAAGATTCGGAGGGAAAGATTAAGATTCGGAGGGAAAGATTAAGAATGGGAGGGAAAGATTAAGAATGAGAGGGAAAGATTAAGAATGAGAGGGAAAGATTCAGAATGAGAGGGAAAGATTCAGAATGAGAGGGAAAGATTCAGAATGAGAGGGAAAGATTCAGATTGAGAGGGAAAGATTCAGATTGAGAGGGAAAGATTCAGATTGAGAGGGAAAGATTCAGATTGAGAGGGAAAGATTCAGAATGACAGGGAAAGATTCAGAATGACAGGGAAAGATTCAGAATGAGAGGGAAAGATTAAGATTGAGAGGGAAAGATTAAGACTGAGAAAGACTGAGAGGGAGATTGAGAGGAGGCTGCAAACAGACAGAGAAAAGCAGGGCTGAGGTGGGAAAGAGACGCAGACACAAAGTGAAGAGGTTCATACTCACCAGCGCACATCTTTTCCCTCGGTGATCTCTCCAACTCCTTCCATTCCCTCTCCCATGGTGGCGGAGACAGATCCTGGGCCAGGGGCTTTGTGCTGGATAAAGGGGAGGGGGGTTAAAATCTCAGAGCTGGAACTCCATGCTGCGCACACACACACACTGACTCACTCACACAGACACACAGTTTACCTGATACTTACCCAGCCACGCGGAGACAGAGACAGAACAATGGAACCCCAGCCTTTTTGTAACCTCCACACACACTGTCCACACCTCCCCAATCAAACCCCATCCAACCACATCTCCTACACCTCACCTGGACACACCTCCTGCAGGTATGGCCCAGTCCAACACCAGCCTGTCTCTGAGTGTGTGGGGGGGTTGTGTGTGTGGGTTAGTGAGCACCAGGTAAATGGTTTATTCCAAGGCTAACTCGCAGCTCTGCACTGCCCGGCAGGCCAGGTCTGAATGTGGACTGTACAACTTGTTCACCCAGGGCTCCATCGGCTACAGGTTTCTCCCCTTTACTGATTCCTGCAAAGTTGCCTTTCCCTTAAGTTGCTTGAACTGTAACAATTTCTTGCAAAGTTATTTGTTGTCTCATTTACTAATTCCACTCCTGAATTACAATGTCATCTGTCTGTTGTTGTCTGTCCGGGTGTCTGAATGTGTGTTACAAGCACTAGCTGGGGGAGGGGGAGGGAAAGAATCAGAGTGAAGTTTCTGTCTGCTAAGTGCTGTAAATGTGTCTCTAACCAGCAGCTCTGCAGAGACAGAGATACAGGATTTTAAACTCACTGGGACCCAGAAGGATGTACGTGGCGTGAGAATTGGAAGAAACCAGGTTGTCAGGATACGGAAAGGTGGAAGGAAAATATCAAGTCAAAGAACTGAAAGTACAAAGGCGTCCCGGAGGCTCCCTGAAACTGAGCTGTAAAACCAGCGGTTTCAATCTTGGCAGCTACTGGATGGACTGGATCCGGCAGGTTCCCGGACAGGGGGCTCGAGTGTCTGCTTACCTACTATCGTTCATCCAGCACTAATTACTACACGCCATCAATTCAGGGTCGATTTACTGCGTCCACAGACACTTCAAGCAACATCTTCTCTTTGGAGATGACGAGCCTGAAGACTGGAGACACGGCCATCTATTACTGGGGATATCAGCATCTTCCATCATAACCTGAAGGTCAGGATCTGTTTTCAATGCAGTATGATCGAGGCTGGTCAGAAGCAAACTATAACGGTGTTTAAAATAAAGAGTAACACAGAAAGCATTTAACAGTAAAACTTCCCAAACTCACCGATATAACTGGTCAGCTTTTCACTGCCTTTATATTCATTGTAGTTTCAGCAATCCGACACACGATATATTACTCTTTTTAATATTTCTGATAGATTGTGTTATATAAACAGTTGCCTACATTTCCCATTCGAGCAAAACCAATGGTCCATTTGAAGTGAACATTGAACAGCAGGACTGAACAGAGTGAGTGCAGTTTTTGTATGGGTGTGTGTCACTGTGATATTCTACGGGGGTCACAGTGCTGAGAAAAGCGCCATCCTCATACAGAAACCTCAGAAAAGGTCCTTGCTTAAATTTGTGACCAATGCCATTGCCGAATGCCAAAGTACATGAGGGTTCAACAAAATAATACTTAGAAGCAGTACTTTCTTTATGATGTAAAATGCTTCAAGTTTACTGATATTGATTTACACGCTGGATGTGCACAGAGAGTGTAAAAGTTTCTAACCCCCTTTATCAATATCATGACCAGTCGAAATTGAAATATCTCACTGAGTCACCCTTAACGAGCTGCAAACAGGCTTTTGAAATAGCAGTGAAATTAACTGTCTGTATTTTACAGCTAACTGTCCGCCTCAGTATTGGTCATGCTGTGTCTCACTGTGATAGCTGGAGCTACACAGCAGTTACTGTCAATACAAAAAACCCTCAGCACTGATTGATTGAAACTGGATCAGTGTCACTTTTACATCCAAACTCTAATCACAGCACAATATTATTTATGTCCAGCACTGACCACATGGCAAGAATAAACATGGAAAATCTTGATAGTTACTCAATTATCGATGTGCGTTTTCAACAACATGTTCACGTGTAACTCTGTGAAATATAAAACATTAGGGTCATTTAGGAATGTCAAATGATATCCAAAGATCCAATTATAATCTAATGAACGTTAATTGTCTTTGCTTTTCCTTGGGTTTGTGGATATTTAAAGTAATGGTGATTTTGTGTCTATTCTGTGCAGGGACGGTTATTTTATGACACAGCCAACGGAATGTGACACTGTGATGCTTTCGACTACTGGGGACAAGGGACCATGGTGACGGTGACTACAGGTAAGAACCATCCACTTACTGAGTAACTGGTTTACATGTGTCTTTGTTTTATATTTTTATCTGTACTAATAATCCATTTGGTAACAGAAATGTGAGTTTGGCGGATTCTCGGTTGAGAATTGTTACAATGTTTCCTGTGACTCTGCTGCGAAGGGGTTTTAGAATTCAGCTCTTTCTGCACAATAGGTGCTGCTGAGGGATTCAATCCCAAATTGTTGGGATTTGGTGTTTATCTGTTGAGGTTACTGTGTGGTTAGGGTTACTTTAAAATCTAAATGTCTGTTACACAATTCAGCGTTTCTGCAGTGTTTCATCTCGGCGACATCTAGTGGCTGCGGGTTGAACCATCTACAGCACCAGTGTTTGAAATTTAAACCAAAAAATTAAAATAATCTAGAATTTCTACATTTATCCAGTGAAAATGTTCCACTCACTCACAATGCTGGTGCTGCTGTGCAATATTTTCTGCTTATTCTAAACATTAATTAGTTTGGTGATGGGCGAATTGGCTGGAATTTATATTGAACATTTCTGTAAATGTTACATTTGATTCTGTTGAAAGTGTTTGTAGAATTGTGCTGCTTCTGCATGAAGCGGGGTTCAGTCTGTCAGTGATGCGTTTTTTTTGTGGTGAGGAGATTATGTATCTGGGTGACTCTAAACACGTAAAATTTGTGAATTAATTTAGTGTTTCTGCATTGTTTGAACTCAGTGACACTGAGCTGTTACACGCTTTGATTGAATATGAATATTCTGTGGGTTCGCAACTGTTTGATGCATGACTGCAGACAGAAATAAAGCAGGCTTTATTGTGTTTGTATGTTTAAAATCTTTACCGATATCGGCTTACGCCACTCGTTCAGAACATAGTTTGTCACTGCATTTACAATTTGGGGTCCCTGCAATGTTTAATCTCGGTGATATTTGATGGCTGGAACTTTTACCTTCCAAATGTTTAAATATGGGGACATCTAGTGGCCGCGGGTTGAACCATCTACTGCACCAGTGTTTGAAATTTAAACCAAAATATTAAAATCATCTTGAACTTCTATATTTATCCAGTGAAAATGTTCCACTCGCTCACAATGCTGGTGCTGCTGTGTAATATTTTCTGCTTATTCTAAACATTAATTGGGATTTATATTAAACATTTCTGTAAATGTTATACTTGATCCTGTTGAAAGTGTTTGTAGGGTGTGACAGAGATACAGACAGATACAGAGAAAGAGCAGAGAGCCGGGGGAGAGGGCACAGAGCTGGAGGGAAGGGTAGAAAACCAGGTGGAAATACAGAGAGCCGGATAAAAGGGGAAAACAGCCACTGTGACAGGCAGACAGCCAGGGGAAAGGGCAAAGAGCTGGGGAAATGGGCAGAGAGCAGGTGATGGATGGGCGGAGTGAGGGGGTTCAGAATAGAGCT
>NW_027650395.1:0-2500 GCF_965287045.1 Carcharhinus amblyrhynchos
CCACACACACACACACTCACCCACACACACACTCACCCACACACACACACTCACCCACACACACACTCACCCACACACACACTCACCCACACACACACTCACCCACACACACACTCACACACACACTCACCCACACACACACACTCACCTACACACACACACACTCACCTACACACACACTCACCAACCTACACACACACACACTGACCCACACACACACACACTCACACACACACGCACACACACTCTCACCCACACACACACTCACCCACACACACACTCACCCACACACACACACACACCTACACACACACACACTCACCTACACATACACACACCCACCTACAAACACACACACACACACCTACACACACACACACACACTCACCCGCACACACACTCACCCGCACACACACTCACCCGCACACACACTCACCCGCACACACACTCACCCGCACACACACTCACCCGCACACACACTCACCCGCACACACACTCACCCGCACACACACTCACCCGCACACACACTCACCCGCACACACACTCACCCGCACACACACTCACCCGCACACACACTCACCCGCACTCACCTACCCACACACACTCACCCACACACACTCACCCACACACACACTCACCCACACACACACTCACCCACACACACACTCACCCACACACACACTCACCTACACACACACTCACCTACACCACACACTCACCTACACACACACTTACCCACACACACACCCACACTCACCCGCACACACACACTCACCCGCACACACACACTCACCTGCACACACACACACACTCACACACACTCACCCACACACTCACACTTACCCACACACTCACACACACACACACGCGCACACACTCATCCACACACACACACACACTCACCCACACACACACTCACCCACACACACACTCACCCACACACACACTCACCCACACACACACTCACCCACACACACACTCACCCACACACACACTCACCTACACACACTCACCACACACACACTCACCCACACTCACCCACACACACACTCACCCACACACACACTCACCCACACACACACTCACCCACACACACACTCACACACACACTCACCCACACACACACACTCACCTACACACACACACACTCACCTACACACACACTCACCAACCTACACACACACACACTGACCCACTCACACACACACTCACACACACACGCACACACACTCTCACCCACACACACACTCACCCACACACACACTCACCCACACACACACACACACCTACACACACACACACTCACCTACACATACACACACCCACCTACAAACACACACACACACACCTACACACACACACACACACTCACCCGCACACACACTCACCCGCACACACACTCACCCGCACACACACTCACCCGCACACACACTCACCCGCACACACACTCACCCGCACACACACTCACCCGCACACACACTCACCCGCACACACACTCACCCGCACACACACTCACCCGCACACACACTCACCCGCACACACACTCACCCGCACACACACTCACCCGCACACACACTCACCCGCACACACACTCACCCGCACTCACCTACCCACCACACTCACCCACACACACTCACCCACACACACACTCACCCACACACACACTCACCCACACACACACTCACCCACACACACACTCACCTACACACACACTCACCTACACACACACTCACCTACACACACACTTACCCACACACACACCCACACTCACCCGCACACACACACTCACCCGCACACACACACTCACCTGCACACACACACACACTCACACACACTCACCCACACACTCACACTTACCCACACACTCACACACACACACACGCGCACACACTCATCCACACACACACACACACTCACCCACACACACACTCACCCACACACACACTCACCCACACACACACTCACCCACACACACACTCACCCACACACACACTCACCCACACACACACTCACCTACACACACTCACCCACACACACACTCACCCACACTCACCCACACACACACTCACCCACACACACACTCACCTACACTCACACACCAACCTACACACACACACACACACTGACCCACACACGCACACACACTCACACTCACACACACACTCACCCACACACACTCACACACACACACACACACTCACACTCACACACACTCTCACCCACACACACACTCACCCCACACACTCTCACCCACACACACTCTCACCCACACACACTCTCACCCACACACACTCTCACCCACACACACTCTCACCCACACACACTCTCACCCACACACACTCTCACCCACACACACTCTCACTCACACACACACACACCCACCTACACACACACACCCACCTACACACACACACACACCCACCTACACACACACACCCACACACACACTCACCCACACACACACTCACCCACACACACACTCACCCACACACACACTCAC
>NW_027650395.1:12500-35000 GCF_965287045.1 Carcharhinus amblyrhynchos
CCAAAAACGTGCTCTTAGGCTGATTGGTGTAACAAATTGACCCTAAATCTAGATTGAATGTTGGACCCTTGGAGGATGAGAGGGGGGATTTAGCGGTGGGCGATGAGGAAATGGCTGAGGCCTTAAATAAGTTTTTTGCCTCGGTCTTCACGGAGGAGGACACGAATAGTTTGCCGGATATTAAAGATAGAAGGATGGTAGGAGTTGAGGGCCTGAATGCGATTACTGTCACTAGAGAGGTAGGGCTTGATAGACTAAAGGGACTGATGGTGGACCTACCTTCCAATGTGCTCCCTCAATCAACATTCGCCAATTCCTCTCTCATCCTACCGTACTCCCCTCTGTTCAGACGAAGGACACAGGTCCAGGAACCCACTTTCTCCTCCTCCATCTGCACCAGAAACTCCACCATACAATGATCACTCTCCTCAAGAGGATTCTTCACCGCAAGTTCCCTAATTCTACCCGCCTCATTACATAGCACCAGATCCAAGATAGCTCGCTCCCTCGTCGGCTCCAACACACACTGTTCGAGGAAACTATCCCGGCAGCATTCCAACAACTCTTCCTCAAGCCCACCGCGTCCGACATGGGTCGACCAATCAATATGTAGATTGAAATCCCCCATAATTATCGCTGTCCCATTCCTGCACCCCGCACTTATTTGCACGTTTACAGCCCGCCCCACCTCCAGATCATTATTCGGGGGCCTATAAACGACGCCCACCAGCGTCTTCCTCCCTTTGCTGTTCCTAATCTCCACCCACAACGATTCCACTTTCTGCTCTTTGGTTCCTATATCATCCCTTGCTACCACCCTGATGCTAACCTTAATCAGCAGAGCTACGCCCCCCCCTTTTCCCTCCCCCCTATCCTTCCTAAACACTTGATACCCCTGGACATTCAGCTCCCAGTCCCTGTCACCTTGCAGCCACGTCTCTGTAATGGCCACCAGATCACATCCATTTGTGCTGATCTGCGCCACCAACTCATCCACTTTATTCCGAATACTTCGTGCATTCAGATAAAGCACCTTCATCCCAGCCTTCACCTGGACCCTATTAGCCGGAACGCCACCAACCTTACTCACGCCCCCTACTCCCTTTACAATTAGGACATCCTCAGCCTCTTCCCTTACCTGTACCCTCTCCTTTACTTTAGACCCTGTAATTTCACCTACCCTCGCACCCTCCCCACCCCACCTAATTAGTTGAAAGCCCTGTCTACAGTCCTATTTACATGATTCGCCAGCACTCTGGTCCCAGCACGGTTCAGACCAACCCCATCCCACCCGAACAGGTCCCACCTACCCCAATACTGGTGCCAATGCCCCATAAATTCAAACCCATTCCTCCCACACCAATCCCTGAGCCACCCATTCACTTCCTTAATCCTATCAACCCTACGCCCGTCTGCACTCAGTTCAGGCAGTAGCCCAGAGATGACCACCTTGTCGGTTCTACTTTTTAATTCCATTCCCAGCTTTTCATACTCCCTCCCCAGATCCTCAGTTCGCATTTTGCCTACATCGTTGGTACCCACATGTACCACAACGACTGGATTCTCACCCTCCCACTCCAGGTTCCTCTGCAGCCCAGATGTGACATCCTGGACCCGAACACCAGGCAGACAACACACCCTTCTGTGCACTTTGTCATTGTGACAAAGGACAGTGTCAATACCCTTCACCCCACTATCCCCAATTACGACTACGTTCCTTTTCACCTTCTGTTTGTCTATGTCCTGTGTCTGCATCACTGTACTGTGTGCAGTTTGCTCACCAACCTCACCTCCCTTGTTCTTGTCCAGACTGGAAGCAAGAACCTCAAACCTGTTATGCAGATTGAGAGGCTGAGGCATTTGGTCCCCACCCTCCTTCCTCTCAGCAGCCCCCTCCTGTTCCTGACCCTTAGAGTTAGCCAGTCTAGGGGGAGTGGATGTCTCCTGCACCCCATTGACAATGGCACCCTCCCTCCCCCTGATGAGCCTCAGTGTCTGTAGCTCAGAGGCCAGCTCATCTACCTTGAGCTGGAGCTCCTCCAGCAACCTGCACTTACTGCAGACATGGTCACTGGGAAGGACCCTGGGGTCCACCAGCTCCCACATCATACAGAAACCACACATCACATGCCCCTCCATTATTCACTGTAGTCGTTGTGAACACAGTTTTCAAGTCAAACTTACCTGGCCCTTTTCTCCCCAGCCCTTTGATTCTAAGCCCTAACAGCTCACTCTGTTTCCCTCTCACTCCTGTCTGCCTGTACACTCCTGCGACCTTGATACCTTCCTCAGTATCTCACAACCCTCAACACTGGCTTTTGGACAACAGCTCATTTTCCCATCCCCCTGACAAATTAGTTTAAGCCCCCCCCGAAGAGCCATAGCAAATTTCCTTCCCAAGGTATTGGTGCCCCTCTGGTTCAGGTGCAAACCGTCCTGTTTGTACAGGTCCCACCTTCCCCAGCATGTGCTCCAATTATCCAAGTAAACGAAACCCTCTCTCCTACACCATCCCTGCAGCCACATGTTAATCTGCACTCTCTCTCCCTGTTCCTCAACTCACTAGCACGTGGCACCGGCAACAAACCAGAGAACAAAGAACAGTACAGCACAGGAAACAGGCCCTTCGGCCCTCCAAGCCTGCACCGCTCATTGGTCCAATTAGACCATTCGTTTGTATCCCTCCATTCCCAGTCTGTTCATGTGACTATCCGGATAAGTCTTAAACCATCCCACCGCGTTCGCCTCCACCACCCTGCTTAGAACATAGAACATTCCAGCACAGTACAGGCCCTTCGACCCTCGATGTTGCGCCGACCAGTGGAACCAATCTAATGACCCTCTAGGACTAGGGGGCACAGCCTCAAGATAAAGGGGGGGGCGGTTTAGAACGGAGTTGAGGAGGAACTTCTTCACTCAAAGGGTGGTGAATCCCTGGAATTCTCTGCCCGTTGAAGTGTGGAGGCTGCCTCGCTAAATATATTTAAGACGCGGGTTGATGGGTTTTTGATAAGAGAGGGGATTAAGGGTTATGGGGAGAGGGCGGGAAAGTGGAACTGAGCCACGACAGATCTGCCATGATCTTATTGAATGGCTGGGCAGGCTCAAGGGGCCAGATGGCCTACTCCTGCTCCTATTTCTTATGTTCTTATGTTCTAACCTAAACTATTCCAATGTTATCCATATGCCTATCCACTGACCATTTGAACGACCTTAAAGTTGGCGAGTCCACAACTGCTGCAGGCAGGGCATTCCACGCCCTTACTACCCTCTGAGTAAAGAACCTACCTCTGACATCCATCCTATAATTACCACCCCTTAATTTAAAGCTATGTCCCCTCGTGTTAGCCATCACCATCCGAGGTAAAAGGCTCTCACTGTCCACCCTATCCAATCCTTTGATCATCTTGTGTGCCTCAATTAGGTCACCTCATAACCTTCTTCTCTCCAATGAAAATAACCTCAAGTCCCTCAGCCTTTCCTCATACGACCTTCCCACCATACCAGGCAACATCCTGGTAAACCTCCTCTGCACCCTTTCCAATGCCTCCACATCTTATAATGTGGCGACCAGAACTGTACGCAATACTCCAAGTGCGGCCACACCAGAGTTTTGTACAGTTGTAACATGATCTCACGGCTCTGAAATTCAATCCCTCTACCAATAAAAGCTAACACACCGTACGCCTTCTTAACAACCTTATCAACCTGGGTGCCAACTTTCAGGGAGCTATGCACATGTACCCCAAGATCTCTCTGCTCTTCAACAATACTAAGAGTCCTTCCATTAGCCCTATATTCTATACTCCTGTTACTCTTACCAAAGTGAATCACCTGGCAGTGCATTCCAGGCCCCCACCACCCTCTGTGTAAAACACGTCCCTCTGATATCTGAGTTAAACTTCACCCCCCCCCCCCCCCCCCCCCCATCAGCTTGAACCTGTGACCCCTCATGTTTGTCACCTCCCACCTGGGAAAAAGCTTCCCACTGTTCACCCTATCCATACCCATAAGAAATAGGAGCAGGAGTAGGCCATCTAGCCCTTCGAGCCTGCCCCACCATTCAATAAGATCATGGCTGATCTGTCGTGGCTCAGTTCCACATTCCCGCCCTCTCCCCATAACCCTTAATCCCCTCGCCTACCAAAAACCTATCAACCCGCGTCTTAAATATATTTAGCGAGGCAGCCTCCACCACTTCAACGGGCAGAGAATTCCAGAGATTCACCACCCTTTGAGTGAAGAAGTTCCTCCTCAACTCCGTTCTAAACCGCCCCCCCCCTTTATCTTGAGGCTGTGCCAAAGAGGTGGATGGGGGTAAGGCAGTTGACGTGTTATATATGGATTTTAGTAAGGCGTTTGATAAGGTTCACCATGGTAGGCTTCTGCAGAAAATGCAGATGTATGGGATTGAGGGTAGTCTAGGAAATTGGATCAGGAATTGGCTAGCAGATAGGAGACAGAGGGTGGTGGTTGATGGTAAATATTCGTCATGGAGTTCGGTTACGAGTGGTGTGCCTCAGGGATCTGTTTTGGGGCCACTGCTGTTTGTAATTTTTACTAATGATCTGGATGAGGGTATAGTTGGGTGGATTAGTAAATTTGCTGATGACACCAAAGTTGGAGGTGTGGTAGATTGTGAGGAAGGGTGTCATAGTTTGCAGGGAGACTTAGACAGGTTGCAGAGCTGGGCCGAGAGGTGGCGGATGGAGTTTAATGTGGAGAAGTGTGAGGTAATTCACTTTGGTAGGAATAACAGATGTGTCGAGTATAGGGCTAACGGGAGGACTTTGAATAGTGTGGATGAACAGAGGGATCTAGGTGTGTGTGTACATAGATCCCTGAAAGTTGGGAATCAAGTAGATAAGGTTGTTAGGAAGGCATACGGTGTCTTGGCGTTTATTGGTAGGGGGATTGAATTTAGGAGTCGCAGCGTCATGTTGCAACTGTACACAACTCTGGTGCGGCCGCACTTGGAGTACTGTGTGCAGTTCTGGTCCCCACATTACAGGAAGGACGTGGAGGCTTTGGAGAGGGTGCAGAGGAGGTTTACCAGGATGTTGCCTGGTATGGAGGGGAGGTCCTATGAGGAGAGACTGAGGGATTTGGGGTTGTTTTCGCTAGAAAGAAGGCAGCTAAGAGGGGATCTTATTGAAACATATAAGATGATTAGAGGTTTAGATAGGGTGGATAGTGATAGCCTTTTTCCTCGGATGGAGAAAGCTAGCATGAGGGGGCATGGCTTTAAATTAAGGGGGGGTAGTTATAGGACGGATGTCAGGGGTAGGTTCTTTACCCAGAGGGTGGTGAGGGATTGGAATGCCCTGCCTGCTGCAGTTGTAAATGCGCCTAGTTTAGGGGCGTTTAAGAGATCCGTGGATAGGTTTATGGATGGAAAGGGATTGGTTTAGGTTAGAGGGTCATTGCTTTTTAATTGGTCGGCGCAACATCGTGGGCCGAAGGGCCTGTTCTGCGCTGTAATGTTCTATGTTCTATGCCCTCTAGTCCTACTGTCCTTTCTGAGCGGGAGGAGCCTCTCCACCTCTATCGTATCCATCCCATTCATCATCTTATATGTCTCAATGAGATCTCCCCTCATTCTTCTAAACTCTAATGAGTACAAGCCTAGTTTATTCAGCCACCTCTATTAGGTCTCCCCTCATTCTCCGTCTCTCCAGGGAGAACAACCCCAGTTTACCCAATCTCTCCTCATAACTAAGACCCTCCATACCAGACAACATCCTGGTAAACCTTTTCTGCACTCTCTCTAAAGCCTCCATGTCCTTCTGGTAGTGTGGTGACCAGAATTGGATGTAGTATTCCAAATGTGGCCTAACCAGCGTTCTATACAACTGTATACTCTTTACCCTGTCCTATAAAGGCAAGCATACCATATGCCTTCTTCACCGCCTTCTCCACCTGTGCTGCCACCTTTAAGGATCTGTGGACTTGCACCCCCAGGTCCCTCTGTGTGTCTGTATTCCTGATGGTTCTGCCATTTATTGTACAGCTCCCCCCTACATTAGACCTACCAAAATGCAACACTTCACGTTTATCTGGATTAAATTCCATCTGCCATTTCTCCACCCAATTTTCCAGCCTATCAATATCCTGCTGTATTCTCTGACAATGTTCATCACTATCCACAACTCCAGCAATCTTTGTGTCATCCACAAACTTACTGATCACACCAGTTACACCTTCTTCCAAATCATTTATATATATCACAAATAGCAGAGGTCCCAGTACAGAGCCCTGCGGAACACCACTGGTCACAGACCTCCAGCTGGATAAAGACCCTTCCACTGATACCCTCTGTCTCCTGTGGCCAAGCCAGTTCTCTACCCATCTAGCTAGCTCTCCTTGTATCCCATGAGATTTAACCTTTTTCACCAACCTGCCATGAGGGACTTTGTCAAACGCTTTACTAAAATCCATATAGACGACATCCATAACCCTTCTTTTGTCAACCGGTTTTGTCACCTCCTCAAAAAACTCCGACAAATTTGTGGATGGAGATGACCACATGCTTTGTCCTAGCTCTCAGCTTCCATTCTAGCTCCCTAAATTCCTGTTTTAAATCCCCATCCCTTCTCCTACCTACGTCGTTGGTACCGATGTGCACCACGACCTGTGACTGATCCCCCTCCCCCTTAAGGATCTTAAAAACACGGTTCGAGACGTCACGGACCCTGGCACCTGAGAGGCAACATACCATCCATGAGTCTCTTTTGCTGCCACAGAACCTCCTATCTGTCCCTCTAATCATTGCGTCCCCAGTTGCTATTGCTCTCCTGCTCTCCCCCTTCCCTTCTGAGGCACAGGGACGGACTCAGTGCTGGAGATCTAGTCACCCTGGCTTACCACTGGTAGGTCGCCCCCTCAACAGTATCCAACGTGGTTACTTGTTGCTGAGGGGAATGACCACAGGGGATCCCCGCACTGGCTGCTTCCTCCCAGCCCCTTTCACTGTCACCCATCTATTATCATTCTTCAGAGTATTCAAATCCCTGAAGCTTTTATTTATGATCACCTCTGCCTCCCGAATGATCCGAAGTTCATCCAGCTCCAGTTCTCTAAGGCGGTTTTTGAGGAGCTGGAGATGGGTGCACTTCCCAGAGGAGAAATCAGCAGGGACACTGACAGCATCCCTCACCTCAAACATCCTGGAACATTGCACTGCCTTTCCTGCCAATCCCTCGAGATAAAAAGAAAGAAAGATCTTGCCTGTTATTCCCTCACCCCCATTAGGTTTGAGGAAGAAGTGAAAAGAGAATGAAGAAAGCTTACCTGCTCTCATTCCAAGTCTTTTTTTAAGAGGAGGAGGGTCTAGAGTCTTGGGTTTGCTCCCCGTTCAAATTTATCGGAGAAAAGCCCTTCCCGGAGTCACTGGAGCCGAATTCCAGTTTTACACTCCCAGTTTAGAAAAAAAAACCTGAAAAAATAAGGTAAGAATTCTTCTGTTTTATATTTGCTTCTTGTACCAACTTTGTGTTGAGACAAACTCTGGTAAAGAAATCGCTGGAGGAAGTTTCTTATTACCGTCGCTCGTTGTGAGTTTTGCAAGTTTAGTTTCTCCAATCAGAGGCAGGAATGATTTGCAAATAGTGACAGTCACCTGATGTTTGTGGGCAGTGTGGAATGACACTATCAATGCAGTATCTTTCACATTGTTAATGAGTCTTGAACCTGAGTTTCCAGGAAATGACTGATGTTTGTTTCTGTGTGCACATCTCAGTGTGTGTTTGAGTCACTTAGGTAGGTCCATCTATATTTGTGTGTGCATTAGTGTTTGTGTGTGTACATGTGTGCATATGTCTGTGTATCTGTGTGTATGTGCCTGTGTATCTGTGTGTGCATGTATGTGTGTGCATGTTTATGTGTGTAAGCACGTGTGTTAGCATGTGTGCGCGTTAGTCATAGAGGTTTACAGCATTGAAACAGGCCCTTCAGCCCAACTTGTCAAGGCTGCCCCTTTTTGTAACCCCTAAGCTAATCCCAATTGCCCACATTTGGCCCATATCCCTCTATACCCATCGTACCCATGTAACCATCTAAATATTTTCTAAAAGATAAAATTGTACCCGCCTCTACTACTGCCTCTGGCAGCTTGTTCCAGACACTCACCACCCTCTGTGTGAAATACTTGCCCCTCTGGACACTTCTGTATCTCTCCCCTCTCACCTTAAACCTCTAGTTTTAGACTCCCCTACCTTTGGGAAAAGATATTGACTATCTAGCTGATCTGTGCCCCTCATTATTTTATAGACCGCAATAAGATCACCCCTCAGCTTCCTACACTCCAGAGAAAAAAGTCCCAGTCTATCCAGCCTCTCTTTATAACTCAATCCATCAAGTCCCGGTAACATCCTAGTAAATCTTTTCTGCACTCTTTCTAGTTTAATAATATCCTTTCTATAATAGGGTGACCAGAATTGCACACAGTATTCCAAGTGTAGCCTTACCAATGTCTTGTACAACTTCAACAAGACGTCCCAACTCCTGTATTCAATGTTCTGACCGATGAAACCAAGCATGCTGAATGCCTTCTTCCCCACTCTGTCCACCTGTGACTCCACTTTCAAGGAGCTATGAACCTGTACCCCGAGATCTCTTTGTTCTGTAACTCTCCCCAACACCCTACCATTAACGGAGTAAGTCCTGTCCTGGTTCAATCGACCAAAATGCATCACCTCGCATTTATCTAAATTAAACTCCATCTGCCATTCGTCAGCCCACTGGCCCAATTGATCAAGATCCCGTTGCAATTGGAGATAACTTTCTTCACTGTCCACTATGCCACCAATCTTGGTGTTATCTTGAATAACTTTTTTGTTTCTGTCTTCACGGAGGAGGACGTGAATAATTTGCCGGGTGTTAGCGATGGAAAGGTGGTAGGACTGGAGGGTCTTAATGACATTACTGTTACTAGAGAGGTGGTGCGCGACAGACTGGAGGGGCTGATTGTGGACAAGTCCCCAGGACCGGATGGAATGCATCCGAGGGTTCTGAAAGAAATGGCGGAGGTTATAGTGGATGCCTTGGTGGTTATTTTCCAGACGTCGCTGGATTCCGGGGAAGTGCCGGAAGATTGGAAAACGGCTAACGTTACGCCGTTGTTTAAGAAGGGTGCCAGGCAAAAGGCGGGGAATTATAGGCCAGTTAGTTTAACGTCTGTGGTAGGTAAAATGTTAGAATCCGTCATTAAGGAGGAAATTGCGAGGCATCTTGAAGGGAATTGCTTGATAGGGCAGACGCAACACGGTTTCATTAAAGGGAAGTCGTGTCTGACAAATTTACTGGAGTTCTATGAGGATGTGTCTAGGGCGGTGGATAGAGGAGAGCCGGTGGATGTGGTCTTTCTAGATTTTCAGAAGGCGTTTGACAAAGTACCTCACGAGAGGTTACTGCAGAAGGTCAGAGGACATGGAGTTGGGGGTAGGGTGTTAGCGTGGATAGAGGATTGGTTGTCAAATAGGAGGCAGAGAGTGGGGGTCAATGGGTGCTATTCGGATTGGCGGTTGGTGACTAGTGGGGTGCCCCAGGGGTCGGTGCTGGGGCCTCAGCTATTTACCATTTATATAGATGATCTGGAGGAGGGAACCGAGTGTAGGGTGTCGAAATTTGCTGATGACACCAAGATTGGGGGAAAGGCAAATTGTGCGGAGGGTGTGGAGAGTCTGCAGAAGGATCTAGATAGGCTGGGCAAATGGGCCAGGAAATGGCAAATGGAATTTAATGTTGGCAAGTGTGAGGTGGTCCACTTTGGTAGGAAGAATGGCAGGAAGGACTATTACTTACGGGGCGAAAAACTGCAGCAGGCAACGGTGCAGAGGGCCCTCGGGGTCCTTGTGCATGAGTCGCAAAAACCCAGCTTGCAGGTGCAGCAGGTGGTCAGGAAGGCGAATGGGATGCTGGCCTTCATAGCGAGGGGGATTGAATATAAAAGTAGGGAGGTCTTGCTGCAACTGTATAGGGCATTGGTGAGGCCGCAGCTGGAGTACTGTGTGCAGTTTTGGGCGCCGCACTTACGCAAGGATATTTTGGCCTTGGAGGGAGTGCAGAGGAGGTTTACTAGGCTGATACCGGAGTTGAGGGGGTTGAGCTATGAGGAGAGGCTGAATAAACTAGGCTTGTACTCGTTAGAGTTTAGAAGAATGAGGGGAGATCTCATTGAGACGTATAAGATGATGAATGGGATGGATAGGATAGAGGTGGAGAGGCTCTTCCCGCTCAGAAAGGACAGTAGGACTAGGGGGCACAGCCTCAAGATAAAGGGGGGGCGGTTTAGAACGGAGTTGAGGAGGAACTTCTTCACTCAAAGGGTGGTGAATCTCTGGAATTCTCTGCCCGTTGAAGTGGTGGAGGCTGCCTCGCTAAATACTTTTAAGAAGCGGGTTGATGGGTTTTTGATAAGAGAGGGGATTAAGGGTTATGGGGAGAGGGCGGGAAAGTGGAACTGAGCCACGACAGATCAGCCATGATCTTATTGAATGGCGGGGCAGGCGCGAAGGGCTAGATGGCCTACTCCTGCTCCTATTTCTTATGTTCTTATGTTCTTATCTGTAAACTTATTAACCATTAGTTAGTAAGCATCTAGTTAATTAGTAAGCAATATTAGTGTGTATGCAAATATGTGTGTGGGTATGTGTTAGTGTATTTGTGTGTGTGTTTGTGTGCGTGTTAGTCTGTGTGTGTTTGTGCATGTTAGTGTAAATTTGTGTGTGTGAGTACGTGTGCATGTTAGTGTGTGCGTGTATGTGTGCGTCTTACTGTGTGCGTGTGAGTATGTGTGCGCGTTACTGTGTGTATGAGTATGTGTGCGTATTACTGTGTGCATGTTAGTGTGCGTGAGTATGTGTGTGTACTGGTGTGTGCATGTTGGTGTGTGCATGTGTGCGTGTTGGTGTGTGCATGTGCGTATGCGCTTGTGTGTGTGCATCTATGCATGTTAGTGTGTGCGTGTTAGTGTGTGTTTATGGGTGTGTGTGTTAGTATGTGTGCATGTTAGTGTGTGTATGCATGTGTTAGTTTGTGTGTTTGTTAGTATACCTGTGCGTTTTGGTGTGACCGTGTGCATGTAAGTGTGAGTATGTAAGTGTTAGAACATGGAACATTACACAGTACAGGCCCTTCGGCCCTCGATGTTGCGCCGACCAGTGGAACCAATCGAATGACCCTCTAACCTAAACTATTCCAATGTTATCCATATGCCTATCCACTGACCATTTGAATGCCCTTAAAGTTGGCGAGTCCACAACTGCTGCAGGCAGGGCATTCCACACCCTTACTACCCTCTGAGTAAAGAACCTACCTCTGACATCCGTCCTATAATTACCACCCCTTAATTTAAAGCTATGTTAGTGTGTGTATGTGCATGTGGGTGTTAGTGTGTGTCCTAACCTAGTCAGTCTCTCCTCATATGACAGACCTGCCACCCCAGGAATCAGCCTGGTAAACCTTCACTGTGCTCCCTCTATAGCAAGGACATCCTTCCTCAGATAAGGAGACCCAAAACTGTGCACAATACTCTAGGTGTGGCCTCACCAACACCCTGTACAATTGCAGTAAAACATCCCTAACCCTATACTCCAATCCTCTCACTCTGAAGGCCATCATACTACTTACCTTCTTTCCTGCCTGCTGTACCTGCGCGCTTACTCTCAGCAACTGATGTACGAATACTCCAAGGTTGAGAAGTGGAGATGTCAGCGTCCACAGGTTTATTTGGAATCACAAGCTTTCGGAGCACTGCTCCTTCATCAAGTGAGTAACTCAGGTGTCACACACTCAGCCTGTCCAAATCACACTGAAACATCTCTGCATCCTCCTCACAGCTCACCCTCCCACCCAACTCTGTATCATCTGCAAATCTGGGCAAAAGTATTTTGGCCATTCACCTTCTCAGCCTTTCCTCTAATTCAAACCTTCCAGCCCCAGTAACATCCTTGTAAATATTTTTTGCACCCTTTCCAGTTTAATAATATCCTTCTGTGACTTTCTGTGACAGATTTTCAGTTTTTGCTTGTAAGCTGGGGACAGGAGCACAGCACAGCCCGTAGTTTGTGTGGTTCAGGTGCTGTACTGACCAGGGTGAGTGAGAGGGTCAGCAACACTGAGGGGAGAGGTGTCGAGGGGGGGGGGTGGTTCTCAGCTGCAGCATTTATGCGGGTGCGATAGGCAGGGGAGGAGGCCCCCCCCCCCACTGGAGGGTCGGGGGGGTGGTCCTGGAGGCCGCGGGTCACCACTGACCGAGGTCTCATTCCTTGCGATTCCCTGCTGCCCACTGAACGACTCCTGCAGGATGGCGGGGGGGGCTTCCATACGAGAATCATTTCCAGCCCCACTGACCACCACAGTTATCCAGCTGTCTGCCTGCTGGACAGGGTCTCACTGCTGACATTCCAACCCAGCTCCCACTTCTATGTTTCTACAGGGAAAAGCCTGGGAACTACAGGCCAGTGAGCCTCACACCTGTGGTGGGTAAATTGTTGGAAGGTATTTTGAGAGACAGGATCTACAGGCATTTAGAGACACAAGGACTGATTAGGGACAGTCAGCGTGGCTTTGTGAGTGGATAATCATGTCTCACAAATTTTTAATAGAGTTTTTTGAAGGGGTAACCAAGAAGGTAGATGAGGGCAGTGCAGTTGATGTTGTCTACATGGAATTTAGCAAGGCCTTTGACAAGGTACCGCATGGTAGGTTGTTGCATAAGGTTAAATCTCACGGGATCCAGGGTGAGGTATCTAAATGGATACAAAATTGGCTTCTGGTTATAGAGAGTCGTTTTTCAAAGTAGAGCCTTGTGACCAGTGGTGTGCCTCAGGGATCAGTGCTGGGCCCACTGTTATTTGTCATTTATATTAATGATTTGGATGAGAATTTAGGAGGCATGGTTAGTAAGTTTACAGATGACACTAAGGTTGGTGGCATAGTGGACAGTGAAGAAAGTTATCTCCAATTACAGTGGGATCTTGATCAATTGGGCCAGTGGGCTGACGAATGGCAGATGGAGTTTAATTTAGATAAATGCGAGGTGATGTATTTTGGTCGATTGAACCAGGACAGGATTTACTCAGTTAATGGTAGGGTGTTGGGGACAGTTACAGAACAAAGAGATCTCGGGGTACAGGTTCATAGCTCCTTGAAAGTGGAGTCACAGGTGGACAGAGTGGGGAAGAAGGCATTCGGCATGCTTGGTTTCATCGGTCAGAACATTGAATACAGGAGTTGGGACGTCTTGTTGAAGTTGTACAAGACATTGATAAGGCCACACTTGGAATACTGTGTACAATTCTGGTCACCCTATTATAGAAAGGATATTATTAAACTAGAAAGAGTGCAGAAAAGATTTACTAGGATGCTACCAGGACTTGATGGATTGAGTTATGAGGAGAGGCTGGATAGACTAGGACTTTTTTCTCTGGAGCGTAGGAGGCTGAGGGGTGACCTTATAGAGATCTATAAAATAATGAGGGACACAGATCAGCGAGATAGTCAATATCTTTTCCAGGGAGTCTAAAACTAGAGGGTATAGGTTTAAGGTGAGAGGGGAGAGATACAAAAGCGTCCAAAGGGGCAATTTTTTCACACAGAGGGTGGTGAGTGTCTGGAATAAGCTGCCAGAGGTAGTAGTAGAAGTGGGTACAATTTTGTCTTTTAAAAAGCATTTAGACAGTTACATGGGTAAGATGGATATAGAGGGATATGGGCCAAATGTGGGCAACTGGGATTAGTGTAGCAATTAGAAAACAGGGCAGCATGGACAAGTTGGGCGGAAGGGCCTGTTTCCATGCTGTGAATCTCTATGACTCGATGATGAGTGTTTCCAATCTGCACACTCTTTAAAATCTTCTTTCAAAAAAAGCTTTCCATCAGCTGTTTATGTTGGGAATCCACTCCGGGTTTTCCACCTCTCCATTATCTACTCGGCTTTTTGCATAAACTCTGAGCTTCAGTTGCTGCTTTTCACAATTATTTCTGATAATATTTCACAAACTGTAGCAAAACATAAAACCACTTCTGGTTTAATTCTGCATTCTGACCAAGCTGAGTTTTTTGCTGCTGTATCTGTGGTTCCACACAAAAAAACCCTCTACCCTACTTTCAGCTTCTCTGCTCCTTAAACTTCAGGCTTCCTGCAACTTCCCTTTATTTCTCTAGTTTCCTTAACTCGCTGCTCTTTAAGTTTCTGATATTAACATAGAAACCAGAAGCAGGACGAGGCCATTCAGCCCTTCGACACTGCTCCGCCATTCATTTTGATCATGACTGATCATTAATTTGAATGTCCAGACCCCCTCTTCCTCCCATATCCCTTGATTCCTTTAGCACCAAGAGCTATATCTCATTTCATCTTGAAATCAGACAATATTTTACATGGAACATAACAGCACAGTACAGGCCCTTCGGCCCTTGATGTTGCGCCGACCAGTGGAACCAATCTAATGACCCTCTAACCTGAACTATTCCAATGTTATCCATATGCCTATCCACTGACCATTTGAACGACCTTAAAGTTGGCGAGTCCACAACTGCTGCAGGCAGGGCATTCCACACCCTTACTACCCTCTGAGTAAAGAACCTACCTCTGACATCCGTCGTATAATTACCACCCCTTAATTTAAAGCTATGTCCCCTTGTGTTAGCCATCACCATCCGAGGTAAAAGGCTCTCACTGTCCACCCTATCTAACCCTCTGATCATCTTGTATGCCTCAATCAGGTCACCTCATAACCTTCTTCTCTCCAATGAAAACAACCTCAAGTTCCTCAGTCTTTCCTCATAAGACCTTCCCACCATACCAGGCAACATCCTGGTAAACCTCCTCTGCACCCTTTCCAATGCCTTCACATCTTTCTGATAATGCGGTGACCAGAACTGTACACAATACTCCAAGTGCGGCCGCACCAGAGTTTTGTACAGTTGTAACATGACCTCACGGCTCTGAAATTCAATCCCTCTACCAATAAAAGCTAACACACCGTACGCCTTCTTAACAACCTTATCAACCTGGGTGCCAACTTTCAGGGAGCTATGCGCATGTACCCTGAGATCTCTCTGCTCATCTACACTACCAAGTATCTTACCATTAGCCCAGTAATCTGTAGTCCTGTTACTCCTTCCAAGGTGAATCATTTCATACTTTTCCATATTTGCCACCTCTCAGCCCAGCTCTGCAGCTTATCTCTGTTCCTCTGTAACCTGAAGCATCCATCCTCACTGTCCACAACTCCACCGAGTTTAGTGTCATCCGCAAATTTACTAACCCACCTTTCTACGCCCTCATCCAGGTCATTTATAAAAATGACAAACAGCAGTGGCCCCAAAACAGATCGTTGAGGTACACCACTAGTAACTCCAGGATGAACATTTCCCGTTGACCATCCCCCTCTGTCTTCTATCAGCTCGCCAATTCCTGATCCAAACTGCTAAATCCCCCTCAATCCCGTGCATCCATATTTTCGGCAACTGATCAATTGGGCCAGTGGGCTGACGAATGGCAGATGGAGTTTAATTTAGATAAATGCGAGGTGATGTATTTTGGTAGATTGCACCAGGGCAGAATTTACTCAGTTAATGGTAGGGTGTTGGGGAGAGTTACAGAACAAAGAGATCTCGGGGTACAGGTTCATAGCTCCTTGAAAGTGGAGTCACAGGTGGACAGAGTGGTGAAGAAGGCATTCGGCATGCTTGGTTTCATCGGTCAGAACATTGAATACAGGAGTTGGGACGTCTTGTTGAAGTTGTACAAAACATTGGTAAGGCCACACTTGGAATACTGTGTGCAATTCTGGTCACCCTATTATAGAAAGGATATTATTAAACTAGAAAGAGTGCAGAAAAGATTTACTAGGATGCTGCCGGGACTTGATGGATTGAGTTATAAGGAGAGGCTGGATAGACTGGGACTTTTTTCTCTGGAGCGTAGGAGGTTGAGGGGTGATCTTATAGAGGTCTACAAAAAAAATACAACATAGAACACGTACGTAGCACAGTACAGGCCCTTTGGCCCTCGATGTTGTGCCGAGCTGTGTCCGAACCCAAGATCAAGCTATCCCACTTCCTATCATTCTGGTGTGCTCCATGTGTCTATCCAATAAAGTGTCCGACCAGCACAGCAGGCAGTGCATTCCACACCCCAACCACTCTCTGAGTAAAGAATCTACCTCAGACAACCCTCCTATATCTCCCAACATCAACCTTATAGTTATGCCCCCTAGTAACAGCTACATCCACCCGAGGAAATAGTCTCTGAACGTCCACTCTATCAATCCACCTCATCATCTTATAAACCTCTATTAAGTCGCCTCTCATCCTCCTCCGCTCTAAAGAGAAAAGCCCCAGCTCCCTCAACCTTTCCTCATAAGACCTACCCTCCAAACCAGGCAGCATCCTGGTAAATCTCCTCTGCACTCTCTCCAATGCTTCCACATCCTTCTTATAGTGAGGTGACCAGAACTGAACACAATATTCCAAATGTGGTCTCACCAGGGTCCGGTACAGTTGCAGCATAACCCCACAGCTCTTAAACTCAAACCCCCTGGTAATAAACACTAACACACTATAAGCCTTCTTCACAGCTCTATCCACCTTCAGAGATCTGTGGATATGAACCCCAAGATCTCTCTGTTCCTCCACATTCCTCAGAACCCTGCCATTTACCCTGTAATCTGCACTCAAGTTTGTTCTACCAAAATTAATCACCTCACACTTATCAGGGTTAAACTCCATCTGCCATTTTTCTGCCCAGCTCTGCATCCTATCAATGTCTCTTTGCAGCCAACAAGAGCCCTCCACCTCATCCACTACTCCACCAATCTTGATGTCATCAGCAAATTTACTAACCGACGCTTCAGCCCCTCTTCCAAGTCAGTGATAAAAATCACAAATAGCAGAGGACCCAGCACTGATCCCTGTGGTACATCGCTGGTAACTGGCCTCCAGTCTGAAAATTTTCCCTCCAGCACCACCCTCTGTCTTCTATGAGACAGACAGTTACTTATCCAATCGGCCAAATTTCCTTCTATCCCACACCTCCTTACTTTCTTCATGAGCCTACCATGGGGAACCTTACCAAACACCTTACTAAAATCCATGTATACGACATCAACTGTTCTACCTTGGTCCACATACTTAGTTACCTCCTCAAAGAATTCAATCAAATTTGTGAGACAGGACTTACCCCTCACGAAACCGTGCTGACTGTCCTGGATTAAGCTGCACCTTTCCAAATGGTTATAAATCCTATCTCTCAGGACCCTTTCCATTAACTTACGACCACCAAAGTTAGACTAACTGGCCTATAATTATCAGGGTTATTCCTATTTCCTTTCTTGAAGAGAGGAACAACATTCGCCACTCTCCAGTCCTCTGGCACAATCCCCGTGGACAGTGAGGACCCAAAGATCAAAGCTAAAAGCTCCCCAATCTCATCCCTTGCCTCCCAAAGTATCCTAGGTTGTATCCCATCTGGCTCAGGGGACTTAGTGAACCTCAAGCTTTTGAGAATTGCTAATATATCTTCCTTCAGAACATCCACCTTCTCCATCCTATCAGCCTGTAACGAGGGGCATAGATCAGCTTGATAGTCAATATCTTTGACTATCTGAAAAGGCAGAGAGTGTTTGTGGATGGGTCTTTTTCTGAATGGAGGTCAGTCACCAGTGGAGTGCCCCAGGGATCTGTTCTAGGACCCTTGCTGTTTGTCATTTTCATAAATGACCTGGATGAGGAAGTGGAGGGATGGGTTAGTAAGTTCACCGACGATACGAAGGTTGGTGGTGTTGTGGATAGTCTGGAGGGATGTCAGAAGTTGCAGCGTGACATAAATAGGATGCAAGACTGGGTGGAGAAGTGGCAGATGGACTTCAACGTGGATAAATGTGTAGTGGTCCATTTTGGCAGGACCAATGGGATGCAGGAGTACAATATCAAGGGTAGGAGTCTTAGCTGTGTTGAAGAGCAGAAGGATCTTGGGGTCCGGGTCCATAGGACTCTTAAATCGGCCTCGCAGGTGGAGGATGTGGTCAAGAAGGTGTATGGTGTACTGGCCTTCGTTAATCGAGGGATTGAGTTTAGGAGTCGGGAGGTAATGCTGCAACTTTATAGGAGCCTTGTCAGACCTCACTTGGAGTACTGTGCACAGTTCTGGTCACGTCACTACAGGAAGGATGTGGAAGCTATTGAGAGGGTGCAGAGGAGATTTACAAGGATGTTGCCTGGATTGGGAGGCATGCCTTATGAAGATAGGTTGAGGGAGCTGGGTCTCTTCTCCCTGAGAGACAGAAGTTGAGAGGCGACCTGATAGAGGTTTATAAAATGTTGAGAGGAATAGATAGGGTGGATTCTCAGAGGCTATTTCCCAGGGCTGAAATGGTCGCTACGAGAGGACACAGGTTTAAGGTGCTGGGAAGCAAGTACAGAGGAGATGTTAGGGGTAAGTTTTTCACTCAGAGGGTGGTGAGTCAGTGGAATCGGCTGCCGTTGGTGGTGGTGGAGGCGAACTCGCTGGGGTCTTTTTAAAGACTTCTGGATGAGTATATGGGATTTAATGGGATTGGGAGTTATAGATAGTTCTATGGCTTGGTAGGTATAGATGTCATCGGCGCAACTTGTGGGCCGAAGGGCCTGTTTGTGCTGTAGTGTTCTATGTTCTATGTTCTATGTTCTTCTCCCAGGGAGTCTAAAACTAGAGGGCATAGGTTAAAGGTGAGAGGGGAGGGATACGAAAGTGTCCAAAGGGGCAATTTTTTCACACAGGGGGAGGTGAGTGTCTGGAATAAGCTGCCAGAGGTAGTAGTAGAGGTGGGTACAATTTTGTCTTTTAAAAAGCATTTAGACAGTTACATGGGTAAGATGGATATAGAGGGATATGGGCCAAATGTGGGCAACTGGGATTAGTGTAGCAATTAGAAAACAGGGCAGCATGGACAAGTTGGGCGGAAGGGCCTGTTTCCATGCTGTGAATCTCTATGACTCGATGATGAGTGTTTCCAATCTGCACACTCTTTAAAATCTTCTTTCAAAAAAAGCTTTCCATCAGCTGTTTATGTTGGGAATCCACTCCGGGTTTTCCACCTCTCCATTATCTACTCGGCTTTTTGCATAAACTCTGAGCTTCAGTTGCTGCTTTTCACAATTATTTCTGATAATATTTCACAAACTGTAGCAAAACATAAAACCACTTCTGGTTTAATTCTGCATTCTGACCAAGCTGAGTTTTTTGCTGCTGTATCTGTGGTTCCACACAAAAAAACCCTCTACCCTACTTTCAGCTTCTCTGCTCCTTAAACTTCAGGCTTCCTGCAACTTCCCTTTATTTCTCTAGTTTCCTTAACTCGCTGCTCTTTAAGTTTCTGATATTAACATAGAAACCAGAAGCAGGACGAGGCCATTCAGCCCTTCGACACTGCTCCGCCATTCGGCCCTTGATGTTGTGCTGAGTTTTGTCCGATCCCAAGATCAAGCTATCCCACTTCCTATCATCCTGGTGTGCTCCATGTGCCTATCCAATAACCGCTTGAAAGTTCCTAAAGTGTCCGACTCCACTATCACAGCAGGCAGTGCATTCCACACCCCAACCACTCTCTGAGTAAAGAATCTTCCTCGGACGTCCCTCCTGTATCTCCCAACATGAGCCTTATAGTTATGCCCCCTAGTAACAGCTACATCAACCCGAGGAAACAGTCTCTGCACGTCCACTCTATCAATCCCCCTCATCATCTTATAAGTTTTAGTCTCAGCTCCTTTCAGTGTGAGTGAATTCCACACATTCCCCACCCTCTGGGTGAAGAAATTTCTCCTCCCCTCAGTTCTAAAAGGTTTCCCCCTTATCCTCAAACTCAACTCCTTTTTCTGGACTCCCCCCACCATCGGGAATATTCTTTCTGAACCTACCCTGTCTAACCCTGTTAGAATTTGATAAGTTTCCATGAGATCCCCTCCCACTCTTCAAAACTCCAGTGAATATAATCCTAATGGACAGTCCCTCATATGACAGACCTGCCATCCCAGGAATCAGCCTGGTAAACCTTCACTGTGCTCCCTCTATCGCAAGGACATCCTTCCTCAGATAAGGAGACCAGAACTGTACACAATATTCTAGGTGTGGCCTCACCAACACCCTGTACAATTGCAGTGAAACAACCCTATCCCTATCCCTATCCTCAAATCCTCTCACTCTGAAGGCCAATATACCATTTGCCTTTTTAACTGCCTGCTCTACCTGCACGTTTACTCTCAGTGACTGACGCACGAGGACTCTAAGGTTGAGTATCAGTGAAGTGGAGATGCCGGTGTTGGACTGGGGTGGGCACAGTAAGAAGTCTCATAACATCAGGTTAAAGTCCAACAGGTTTATTTGGAATCACAAGCTTTCAGAGTGCTGCTCCTTCATCAGGTGAGTAACTCAGGTGGCCACTCACCTGAGAAAGGAGCAGCACTCTGAAAGCTCGTGATTCCATATAAAGCTTGTTGAGTACCCACTCTCTCAATTTACACCAATTCCAGTAATAATCTGTCTGCCTATTTTTGTTACCAAAGTGGATAACCTCACATTTATCCACATTACACTGTATCTGCCACGCAGATCCCACACACTCAGCCTGTCCAAATCACACTGAAACATCTCTGCATCCTCCTCACAGCTCACCCTCCCACCCAACTCTGTATCATCTGCAAATCTGGGCAAAAGTATTTTGGCCATTCACCTTCTCAGCCTTTCCTCTAATTCAAACCTTCCAGCCCCAGTAACATCCTTGTAAATATTTTTTGCACCCTTTCCAGTTTAATAATATCCTTCCTACAGCATGACTTTCTGTGACAGATTTTCAGTTTTTGCTTGTAAGCTGGGGACAGGAGCACAGCACAGCCCGTAGTTTGTGTGGTTCAGGTGCTGTACTGACCAGGGTGAGTGAGAGGGTCAGCAACACTGAGGGGAGATCTTATAGAAACATATAAGATTATGAAGGGAATCAATAAGATAGAAGCAGGGAAGTTGTTTCCACTGGTGGGTGAAACTAGAACTAGGGGGGATAGCCTCAAAATAAGGGGAAGCAGATTTCGGACTGAGTTGAGGAACTTCTTCACACAAAGGGTTGTGAATCTGTGGAATTCCCTGCCCAGTGAAGCAGTTGAGGCTCCCTCACTGAATGTTTTTAAGGCAAGGATAGATAAATGTTTGAACAGTGAAGGAATTAAGGGTTATGGTGAGCGGGTGGGTAAGTGGAGCTGAGTCCATGAAAAGATCAGCCATGGTCTTATTGAATGGCGGAGCAGGCTCGAGGGGTCAGATGGCCGAGTCCTGTTCCCAGTTCTTATGTCCCTCTACACACTCCCCTGTCCCAATTTACAGCCATTCAGTAATCTGCCTTCTTGTTTTGCGGTTGGGTGGAGCGGGTGGCGGTTGGGTGGGGGGGGGTTGGGGGTTGGGTGGGGGCAGGAGGGGGGTGGGGGCGGGGGGGGTGGGGAGTGGCGGTTGGGTGGGGGGGGGTTGGGGGTTGGGTGGGGGCAGGAGGGGGGTGGGGGCGGGGGGGGTGGGGAGTGGCGGTTGGGTGGGGGGGGGTTGGGGGTTGGGTGGGGGCAGGAGGGGGGTGGGGGTGGGGGGGGTGGGGAGTGGCGGTTGGGTGGAGCGGGTGGTGGGGGGTGGCAGTTGGGTGGGGGGGGGGTTGGGGGTTGGGTGGGGGGCAGGAGGGGGGTGGGGGCGGGGGGTGGGGAGTGGCTGTAGGGTGGAGTGATTGGTGGGGGGTGGTGGTTGGGTGGGGGGGTGGTGGTTGGGGGTTGGGGTGTGGGTGGGTGGGGGGGGGGCTTCCATACGAGAATCATTTCCAGCCCCACTGACCACCACAGTTATCCAGCTGTCTGTCTGCTGGACAGGGTCATAAGAACATAAGAACATAAGAAATAGGAGCAGGAGTCGGCCATCTAGCCCTTCGAGCCTGCCCCGCCATTCAATAAGATCATGGCCGATCTGTTGTGGATCAGTTCCACTTTCCCGCCCTCTCCCCATAACCCTTAATCCCCTCTCTTATCAAGAACCCATCAACCCGCTTCTTAAAAATATTTAGCGAGGCAGCCTCCACCACTTCAACGGGCAGAGAATTCCAGAGATTCACCACCCTTTGAGTGAAGAAGTTCCTCCTCAACTCCGTTCTAAACCGCCTCCCCTTTATCTTGAGGCTGTGCCCCCTAGTCCTACTGTCTTTTTTGAGCGGGAAGAGTCTCTCCACCTCTATCCTATCCATCCCATTCATCATCTTATACGTCTCAATGAGATCTCCCCTCATTCTTCTAAACTCTAACGAGTACAAGCCTAGTTTATTCAGCCTCTCCTCATAGCTCAACCCCCTCAACTCCGGCATCAGCCTAGTAAACCTCCTCTGCACTCCCTCCAAGGCCAAAATATCTTTGCGCAGGTGCGGCGCCCAAAACTGCACACAGTACTCCAGCTGCAGCCTCACCAATGTAGGCTTCTGCAGAAAATGCAGATGTATGGGA
>NW_027650395.1:40000-90884 GCF_965287045.1 Carcharhinus amblyrhynchos
ATGTGGTGAGTCCAGTTGAGTTTCTGGTCAATGATAACCCCAATGTTGACAGTTGGGGATTCAGTGATGGTTACACCATTGAATATCAAGGGGTGGTTGTTAGAGTGTCTCTTATTGGTGATGGTCATTGCCTGGTATTTGTGTGGCCGAATGTCACTGCCAGTTGTCAGCCCAAGCCTGGATATTGTCCAGATCTTGCTGCATTTGAACACGAACTGCTTCAGTATCTGAGGAACATAGAACCCTACAGTGCAGAAAGAGGCCCTTCGGCCCATTGAGTCTGCACCCAACACAATCCCACCCAGGCCCTACCCCAATATCCCTACATATTACACCCACTAATCCCTCGAACCTAAGCAGCCCTAGATACTAAGGAGCAATTTTTTAAGTGGCGAATGATGCTGAACATTGTGCAATCATCGGTGAACATCCCCACTTCTGACCTTATGATGGAGGGAAGGTCATTGATGAAGCAGCTGAAGGTGGTTGGGCCTCGGACACGACCCTGAGGGACTCCTGCCCGGTCTTTTGCCCTGATGAGGATGGGGATATTTGTGGAACCTCCTCCAGTGAGTTGTTCAATTGTCCACCACCATTTGTTATTATTCAGGTCAGAACCTCCAAAGTGTTTTATGAAGACTGCCTTGATCATAAGTTTTGCAATTTAAATTTGGTTAGAGTGAGAACAAGGGAACGCATGGGGGAACAACAGCTGCAGGGAACATAAGGACTGACACAAAGAGTTTCTACAGATATGTGAAGAGAAAGAGGTTGGTGAAGAGAAATGTAGGTACTTTACAGACTGAAACAGGGGGATGTGTAATAGGGGCACAAAGGACTGGCTGAGCAACTGCAGAAATATTTTGGTTTTGTCTTCACAAAAGAGGACACAAATTAGATGCCAGAAATGTTGGAGAGTGCAACATTTAGTGAGAGGGAAAACCTGAGGGAAATCAATATTAGTAGAGAAATGGTACTGGGAAAATTAATGGGATTGAAGGCAGATAAATCCCCAGGGCCTGATAATCTACATGCCAGAGTACTTATGGAAGTGGCTTAAGAAATAGTGGATGCATTGGTGGTCATCTTCCAGGATTCTACAGACTCTGGAACAGTCCCTGCAGATTGGAGAGTAGCAAATGTCACTCCAATATTAAAAAGGGAGGGAGAGAGAAAACAGGGAATTATACACCAGGAAGCGTAACTTCGATGTTGGGGAAAATTCTCGAATCCATTATCAAGGACTTTTTCTCAGAGCGTTGAGAAAGCAGTGTCAGGATCAGACAGAGTCAGCGTGGAGTTATGAAAGGGAAATCATGCTTGACAAATCTGTTGGAATTCTTTGAAGAAGTAACTCGTAGAGTAGAGCCACTGGATGTGGTGTGTTTGGACTTTCAGAAAGCATTTGACAAAGTCCCACGCAAGGGATTACCATGCAAGATTAAAGTGCTTGGAATTGGGGGAAGTGTCTTGAGATGGATAGAAAACTGGTTGGCAGAGAGGAAACAAAGAGTAGGAATTAATGGGTACTTTTTACATCGGCAGGCAGTAACTAGTGGGGTGCCACAGGGATCAGTGCTGGAACCCCAGATCCTCCACCTGCGAGGCCAATTTAAGAGTCCTGTGGACCCGGACCCCAAGATCCTTCTGATCTTCAACCCAGCTAAGAATCCTACCCTTGATATTGTACTCCTGCATCCCATTGGTCCTGCCAAAATGGACCACTACACATTTATCCGCGTTGAAGTCCATCTGCCACTTCTCTGCCCAGTCTTGCATCCTATCTATGTGACACTGCAACTTCTGACATCCCTCCAGACTATCCATAACACCACCAACCTTCGTATCGTCGGCAAACTTACTAACCCATCCCTCCACTTCCTCATCCAGGTCATTTATGAAAATGACAAACAGCAAGGGTCCTGGAACAGATCCCTGGGGCACTCAACTGGTGACCGACCTCCATGCAGAAAAAGACCCATCCACAACCACTCTCTGCCTTCTGCAGGCAAGCCAGTTCTGGATCCACAAGACCAAAGGCCCTTGGATCCCATGCCCTCTCACCTTCTCAAGAAGTCTTGCACGGGGGACCTTATCAAACGCCTTGCTGAAGTCCATGTAAACCACGTCCACGGCACTTCCTTCGTCAATGTGTTCAGTCACATTTTCAAAGAACTCAACTAGGCTCGTAAGGCACGACCTGCCCTTGACAAAACCATGCTGACTATTTCTGATCATTCTAAACTTCTCTAAATGCTCGTCCCTCAGAAGCCTCTCCATCAACTTACCAACCACTGAGGTCAGACTCACCGGTTGGTAATTTCCCGGGCTATCTCTGTTCCCTTTCTTGAAAATAGGAACCACATCCGCAATCCTCCGGAACCTCTCCCGTCTCCATCGACGATGCAAAGATCATCGCCAGGGGCTCTGCAATCACCTCCCTCACCTCCCACAGTATCCTGGGTACATCCCATCCGGTCCTGGCGACTTATCTATCTTGATAGAATTTAAAGGTTCCAACACATCCTCTTCCTTAATATCCACAAACTCAATCTTTTCAGACTGCCGCAAACCTGTAGTACAACCTCCCAGATCACTTTCCACCGTGAATACTGAGGCAAAGTACTCATTAAGCACCTCTGCCATTTCTTCTGGTTCCACACAGACCTTTCCCCCTTCACCTTTTATAGGTCCTATCCCTTCTCTTCTCATCCTTTTACCTTTCACATATTTATAGAAGGCCTTGGGATTCTCCTTAATCTTACCCGCCAAGGCCTTCTCATGACCCCTTCTGGCTCTCCTAATTTCCCTTTTAAGCTCCTTTCTACAATCCTTATACTCCTCAAGGTCCTTAACATCTCCTAGTTCCCTGAACCTTTTGTACACCTTCCCTTTCCTCCTGACTAGGTTCACCACAGCCTTCGTGCACCACGGTTCCCGCAACCTACCAAAACCTCCTTGTCTCATCAGAACGTTGTCATGCAGAGCTCCAGACAAACATTCCTTGAATATCCGCCACCTTCCTTCAGTACTTTTCCCCAAGAACACCTCCTTCCAGTTTACTCGTCCAATTATCTGCCTGATGTCTTCATATTTCCCCTTACTCCATACAAACACCTTCCTAGCCTGCCTGATCCTATCTCTTTCCAATGCAATTGTGAAGGAGATAGAATTATGATCTCCATTCCCAAGATGCTCTCCTACCGAGAGATCCATCACCTGTCCTGGTTCATTCGCCAGTACCAGGTCAAGTACAGCCTCTCCTCTCGTAGGCTTATCCACGTACTGTGTCAGGAAACCTTCCTGAACACACCTAACAAACTCCTCCCCATCCAAACCCCTTACCCTAGGGATATTCCAGATGATGTTTGGGAAATTGAAGTCTCCCATCACGACAACTCTGTTATTAATACATCTCTCCAGAATCTGTTTCCCTATCTGCACTTCAACTTCCCTGTCACTATTGGGCGGCCTATAGAATACACCCAGCAAAGTTACCGACCCTTTGCTGTTCGTAACTTCCACCCACAGAGACTCTGTAGATAGTCCCTCCACGGCATCCTCTTTCTCTGCAGCCATGACACTGTCCCTGATCAACAGTGCCACTCCACCACCTCTTCTGCCACCCTCCCTATCAAAGAACAAAGAACAAAGAACAACACAGCACGGGAAACAGGCCCTTCGGCCCAACGAGCCCGCGCCGCCGTCCTACTATCTCAGTGACCTATTCATGATTTTAGTCTACGCCTAACGTGCGAGGATCAGGGAGGTCCAATTTAGGGACAATTTTAGTACCCAATCAATCAGCCTAAAAGCACATCTTTGGGGGATGTGGGAGGAAACCGGAGCACCCGGAGGAAACCCACGCAACCACGGGGAGAACGTGCAAACTCCCACAGACACAGGCCCAAATCCATGTGTCCGCACAGCAACAGAGATAGTCTCTGAGCTGTCATGTTGCCCTCGAGATGGTCCAGTTTAAGCACACTAACGACATGAAGCAATAGGCAACTCCCGAAGCAACATCCAAGAGCAGCCCACTACAACCTGCCGCCTGCATGCCCCTTGCTGGACTTAAATGCCTGTGGAGACAAAAAATTCATTATTAAACAGGCAAAGACTAACATTCGAGGCAAAACGTATTCCCAAGCCTACAATGTTCAGTAAGGCCTACTATATCCCCCTATATGTAGCCCGCTCATATGGCTGTCTAAGTGACTCTTAAACAACCCTAGCGTGCCTGCTTCCACCACCTTACTCGGCAGTGCATTCCACACCCCCACTACCCTTTGCGTGAAAAACTGCCCTCTAATATTTGTCTTATACCTAGCCCCCCCTCACCTTTAGCCCGTGACCCCTCGTTCTATCCATTTCTTGTAGCGGAAAAAGCTTACCACCATTTACTCTATCTATCCCCTTCATAATCTTATAAACCTCTATTAGATCCCCCCTCAGCCGACGTCTCTCAAGGGAAAACAGCCCAAGTTCATCCAATCTTTCCTCGTAAGACAGCCCTTCCATACCAGGCAACATCCTGGTAAATCTCCTCTGCACTCTCTCCAGGATCTCTACATCCTTCCGGTAGTACGGCGACCAGAACTGGACGCAGTACTCCAAGTGAGGCCTAACCAACGTTCTATACAACTGCAACATCAGACTCCTACTCTTATATTCTATACCTCTTCCTATGAAGGCTAACATACCATACGCTTTCCTCATCACATTCTGCACCTGTACCGACACCTTCAGGGACTTATGCACTTGCACCCCCAGGTCTCTCTGCGTATCTATACTCCGGATAGTTCTACCTTTTATCGTATAACTCCCCTCCACATTATTCCGGCCAAAGTGCATCACCTCACATTTCTCCGGATTAAATTCCATTTGCCATCTATCTGCCCAATCTACCAGCCTGTCTATGTCCTGTTGCATTGCCAGGCACTGCTCCTCAGTACCCGCCAATCCAACCATCTTGGTGTCATCAGCAAATTTGCTGATCACACCACCTACCCCCTCTTCCAAGTCATTAATATATACCACAAATAGAAGAGGTCCAAGTACCGAGCCCTGCGGCACACCACTGGTGACAGGCCTCCAATTGGAAAAGGAGCCTTCCACTACTACTCGCTGTCTCCTCCTCCCAAGCCAGTTCTCCACCCATCTACATACCTGGCCTTGTATCCCATGAGCCTTCACCTTTTCTATCAGCCTACCATGAGGGACCTTGTCAAACGCCTTACTGAAATCCATATAGACAACATCAACGGCTTGTCCTTCGTCAACCGTTTTTGTCACCTCTTCAAAAAATTCCACTAGATTTGTAAGGCATGACCTCCCTGTAACGAAGCCATGCTGCGTATCCCTGATCAGATTGCAGTGCTCCAGATGTTCATACATCCTATCCTTGAGGATCCTCTCCATTAGCTTGCCTATAACTGAAGTCAAGCTCACCGGCCTATAATTCCCTGGGTTATCCCTCTGACCCTTCTTAAACAACGGTACTACATTTGCAATGCGCCAATCCTCTGGGACCTCACCTGTGTCCAAAGAAGAGACAAAGATTTGCGTCAGAGGCCCAGCAATTTCATCCCTCACCTCCCTTAACAGCCTGGGATAGATGCCATCAGGCCCCGGAGATTTATCCGTCTTTATACTGTCTAAAAGTCCCAACACCTCTTCCCTCGTGATGACTATATCCCTCAACGGATCCTCAAACTCCTCAAGCACAGCACCAGACATCAGGCCCCTCTCCTGCGTGAATACCGACGCAAAGTATTCATTCAGGATCTCCCCCATTCCCCCAGGCTCCAAGCATAGTTCCCCTCCTCTGTCCCTGAGAGGACCAATCTTCCCTCTAACCATCCTTTTATTTCTAACATAGGAGTAAAATGCCTTAGGATTTTCTTTAATCCTACCCGCCAAAGCCATTTCATGGCCCCTTTTTGCCTTTCTGATGCCCCTTTTAAGTTCTCTCCTACATTCTCTGTATTCTTCTAACGCTATCTCTGTCCTCAAATGCCTAGATCTAATGTACGCCTCCCTCTTCCTCCTGACCAGGTCCTCAATATCCCTAGTTACCCACGGCTCTCTAATCCTACCCTTCCCATCCTTCCTCTTGACCGGCACGTGCCTTTCCTGCAAAGATTTTAGTTTTCCCTTGAGAGACTCCCACATACCCAGCGTCGACCTGCCATCAAGCAGCTTACCCCAGTCCGTATCTTTAAGATCCTGTCTAATCCGGTTGTATCTAGCCTCCCCCAGTTTAACACCCTCCCCTTAGGACAGGCTTCATCTTTATCCATTAATATCTTAAACCAGACAGAGTTGTGGTCACTGTTAGCCACCTGCTCTCCTACTTCAACGTCAACCACCTGCCCAGGCTCATTCCCCAGAACCAAGTCCAGTATAGCCCCCTCCCTGGTCGGGCTATCCACATACTGCTCCAGGGATCCTTCCATTACACATTACACAAATTCCTCCCCGTCAGCACCCTCTGATCTTGGCACCTTCCAGTCTACCCCGGGGAGATTAAAATCTCCCACTACCACCACCCTATTCTTCCTGCACTTATCTAGAATGTCCCTGCTTATCCCTTCTTCCACAGCCCTCGGGTTGTTGGGCGGTCTGTAGTACACACCCAACATAGTAACATCTCCCTTCCTATTCCTCAACTCCACCCATAGCGACTCGATTCCTATATCCTCTACACCTCCCTCCCTCTGCACTGCTATGATGCAATCCTTAACTAACAACGCCACTCCCCCACCTCTCAGCGACCCTCCCCTATCACGCCTGAAGCACTTATACCCGGGAACATTCAACTGCCAGTCCTGCCCTTCCTTTAACCAAGTCTCTGTCACCGCCACCACTTCCAACTTCCTTTCGAACATTATTGCCTTCAGTTCATCTGTTTTGCCAGTCACACTCCTAGCATTGAAACACATGCACCGAAGACCCTCAGAAACAATCCGATCCTTCTTCCTACCCTCCGGGCTTACCCTATCCCCAATCCCAGTTCCGTCCACATCCCCACCCCCCCTCCATATTAGTTTAAACACTGCCGAAACACTCCAGCTAACCTTCCAGCTAAGATATTCACACCCTTCCCAGTTAACTGTACCCCATCCCTCTTATATATTTGCCCCTCTTTCATAAAGACTTCCCAGTGGTCTACGAATCTAAAACCCTCTGCCCTACACCAATCCTTCAACCACGCATTGAGTTGGAGTATCTCATTATTTCTAGCCCTGCTAGCCCCAGGCACCGGCAGCAGCCCAGAGAACGCCACCCTGGAGGCCCTACATTTCAGCCTAGCCCCCAACTCCCTGAACTGCCTACGTATGTCCCCCCTGCACTTTGTTCCTACATCCTTCTCTCCTATGTGCACTATCACATCAGACTTGGTCCCTCCACCCTTCAAAATTCCCTCTACCCTTTCTGAAACATCCTGTACCCCTGCCCCAGGGAGGCAGACTACCATCCTGGAGTCCCGCTTTTGCCCACAGAACCGCCTGTCAATCCCTTTGACTCTCCCATCCCCCACCACTATCTCACACCCTGCACTCTTCCCTTCCTCCGAGATATTCTGATCTCCCTCCCTTGCCTTCTCCACCCCAGCTGTCACCCCACCCTTAATATTCCGGGATAATTCCACTGGGGCGGTCCTAGTGCTATGACTCCTTTTCTTTTTGCTCTTCCTAACTGTGACCCATCCGTCTCTCCTCCCAGGTCCTGGTATCTGCTCAGTGTTACTGTCCCTATCCATTATTTCCTCATTTTCCCTAACTAAAAACATATCCTCCAGCCTCAGTTCCAGCTGCCTCACCCGGGCCCTTAATCTCTGCACCTCTAGACATTTCCCGCATATGTGGGCTTTCGGGAGATGTGCTGTCTCCAGAAATGTCCACATATGACAACGAACACAGTGAACACGTGTAACCCTAGACCCTGCCATTATGTTTGCCCCCTATTAAGTTGTCCTATTAATTCCTGTTACCAAGCCTACACTCGCCCAAGCCCAGTGAGCTTAAGCCCTGTTACCTCTCACTCTGCTTCCCGCCTCACTCCGCTGCCCGCTATCTACCTTGGCCTTCTTTTTATACTCCCGCGCTCCCTTCCCAGCAGCCCCCGCGCCTATCTCCCGCTACGGAGCGCCAAAATAATCAAAAAACCCTCTCGAACTAGAATTAAGTCAAAATATAGTAATTACAATGCAGCACACTCACCAAAAGGCAGCCACTCGTCGAAATCACAGCTCCAGAGAACTATCCAGCTATCCTTCCTGAAGCATCTGAATCCTGGCACCTGAAGTACCCAGTCCTGTCCCTGAGACATCCAAGTCTCCGTAATGGCCACCACATCACATTCCCAAGCAGCAATCCACGCCCTAAGCTCATCTACTTTGTTCACTACACTCCTGGCATTAAAATAGACACACCTCAGACCCTCGGTCTGGGCACTTCCCTTCTGTCTACAGTCCTTCTCCACCCGGGAGCTAACCTCCTCCGTCCCAGTCTCCTCATCTCTATTCCCTCCCCCCAACCTTTCTAGTTTAAAGTCCCCCCGGTAGCCTTAGCCAGTCTTCCCGCCAAGATATTAGTCCCCCTGGGATTCAAGTGCCACCCGTCTTTACTGTACAGGTCACACCTGCCCCTAAAGAGGTCCCAATGATCCAGGAACTTGAATCCCTGCCCCCTGCTCCAGTCCCTCAGCCACGCATTCACCCTCCACCTCATTCCATTCCTGCTCTCACTCTCCCGCGGCGCAGGCAGCAATCCTAAGATTACTACCTTCGCGTTCCTCTTTCTCAGCTGTCTACCTAATTCCCTATAATCCCTTTTCATGACCCCTTCCCTCTTCCTGCCTATGTCAGCGGCACCTATATAAACCACAATCTCCAGCTCCTCACCCTCCCCTTTCAGGATGTCTGGGAAGCGTCCAGAGACATCCCGGATCCCAGTTCCGGGGAGGCAAACCACCATCCGCGGCTCCCGTCTGTGTCCGCAAAAACGCCTGTCTGATCCCCTCACTATGGAGTCCCCTATTAACACTGCCTTGCTGCTCTTTTTCTTACTTTTTTTGAAGTTCTGGGTCAGGCTCAGCTCCAGAGACCTGGCCACCACTTCCTCCCCCAGGTGAGCTGTCCCCCCCAGCAATACTCAGACAGGAGTACTTATTTTGAAGGGGGACATCCACCGGGACGCTCTCTATCACGTGAGCTTTCCCCTTCCTAACCGTTACCCACTTGCCTTCCTCCCGTTGCCCCGGTGTGACCACTTGCCGGTAGCTCCTGTCAATTGCCTCCTCATTCTCTCTAATGAGACGAAGATCCTCGAGCTGCAGTTCCAGTTCCTTAACCTGGTCCCTTAGGGACTGCAGCTCCACACACCCAGCACAGATATGGACATCTGGGAGACCAGGAGCCTCCAGGACCTCCCACGCATTGCATTGGCAACAACATACTGGCCTCACACTCATACTTGCCCTTTTTAGAAATACTTTTACTAGGATGCTACCGGGACTTGATGGATTGAGTTATAAGGAGAGGTTGAATAGACTGGGACATTTTCGCTGGAGCGTCAGAGACTGAGGGGTGACCTTATAGAGGCCTATAAATAATGAGGGGCATAGACAAGGTAGATAGTCAATATCTTTTCCCAAAGGTAGGGGAGTCTAAAACTAGAGGGCATCGGTTTAAGGTGAGAGAGGAGAGATACAAAAGTGTCCAGAGGGGAAATTTTTTCACACAGAGGGTGGTGAGTGTCTGGAATAAGCTGCCAGAGATAGTAGTAGAGGTGGGTACAATTTTTTCTTTAAAAAGCATTTAGACAGTTACATGGGTATTGAGGGATACGGGCCAAATGTGGGCATTTGGGATTAGCTTAGGGTTTTTTTAAAAAAGAGCAGCATGGACAAGTTGGGCCAAAGGACCTGTTTCCATGCTGTAAACCTCTATGACTCTAATGATGTGGATGAGGGGACAAAATGCAACATCTCAAAGTTTGCAGATGATACCAAGTTGGGTGGGAGGGTGAACTGTGACGAGGATGTGACAAGAGGTCCTTCAGAATGATCCGGACAGGTTGGGTGAGTGGGCTAATCAATGGCAGATGCAGTATAATTTGGATAAATGTGAGGTTATTCACTTTGGAAGCAAAAACAAGAAGGCAGATTACTGAATGGCTGTAAATTGGGACAGGGGAGTGTGTAGAGGGACATAAGAACTGGGAGCAGGACTCGGCCATCTGCTCCCTCGATCCTGCTCCGCCATTCAATAAGACCATGGCTGATCTTTTCATGGACTCAGCTCCACTTACCCACCCACTCACCATAACCCTTAATTCCTTCATTGTTCAAAAACCTATCTATCCTTGCCTTAAAAACATTCAATGAGGGAGCCTCAACTGCTTCACTGGGCAGGGAATTCCACAGATTCACAACCCTTTGTGTGAAGAAGTTCCTCCTCAACTCAGTCCTAAATCTGCTTCCCCTTATTTTGAGGCTATCCCCCCTAGTTCTAGTTTCACCCACCAGTGGAAACAACTTCCCTGCTTCTATCTTATCGATTCCCTTCATAATCTTATATGTTTCTATAAGATCTCCCCTCATTCTTCTGAATTCCAATGAGTATATCCCCAGTCTACTCAGTCTGTCCTCATAATCCAACCCCCTCAACTCCAGAATCAACCTAGTGAATCTCCTCTGCACCCCCTCCAGTGCCAGTATATCCTTTCTCATGTAAGGAGACCAAAACTGTACACAGTAACTCCAGGTGTGGCCTCACCAGCACCTTATACAGCTGCAACATAACCTCGCTGTTTTCAAACTCCATCCCTCTCGCAATGAAGGATAAAATTCCATTTACCTTCTTCATTACCTGCTGTATCTGCAAACCAACTCCTTGTGATTCCTGCACAAGGACACAGAGACAGAGGGTAGCAGTGGAAGGGTGTGTTTCTGAATGGAGGGCTGTGACAAGTGGTGTTCCTCAGGGATCAGTGCCGGGACCTTTGCTGTTTGTAATAGATATAAATGATTTGGGGGAAAATGTAACTGGATTAATTAGTAAGTTTGCTGATGACCAAAGGTTGGTGGATTTGCGGATAGCAGGGTGAATGGGATCAAAGGTTATGGGGAGAAAGCAGGATGAGGCTATTGAGTTGGATGATCAGCCATGATCGTAATGAATGGTGTAGCAGGCCCGAGGGCTGAATGGCCTCCTCCTACCTTCTATATTTCTGTGAGATGCTGCATTTCAGGAATCAGCCTGGTAAACCTTCACTGTGCTCCCTCTATAGCAAGGACATCCTTCCTCAGGTAAGGAGACCCAAAACTGTGCACAATACTCCAGGTGTGGCCTGACCAACACCCTGTACAATTGCAGTAAAACATCCCTAACCCTATACTCCAATCCTCTCACTATGAAGGCCATCATACCATTTGCCTTCTTTACTGCCTGCTGTACCTGCGCGCTTGAAACATATATGATCCAGAGTCTTCTTGGCAGAATAAAGGAAGGTGGCTGTTCAACATGTCTGTCTCTCCAAACCAGCAGCATCCCCCTGCCAGTCCCATGTGAACAAAGACCAAAGAACAACCCAGCACGGGAAACAGGCCCTTCGGCCCAACGAGCCCGCGCCACCATCTTAACAAAGCACTTTCCTACACCTACCTTGACCCGTGTGTATGCATATGGTTCCCCCATTGGAAACCAGATTCAGGGGAGAATAGCTTAGGGACAATTTGTTACACCAACCAGCCTAACAGCACATCTTTGGGGTGTGGGAGGAAACCGGAGCACCCGGAGAAAACCCACGCAACCACAGGGAGAATGTGCAAACTCCCACAGACACAGGCCCAAATCCATGTATCTGCACAGCTAGCAGTGATAGTCACTGAGCTGTTGTGGTGCCCATCTGCTGGTCCAGTTTTAAGCACACACAACGACGTGAAGTACTAGGCCACTCTCGAAATATCCAAGAGCAGCCCACGCACGACCCACCGTGTGCATGCCCCTCGTTAGACAACAAGGTGGACCGACACACCTGTGGAGTAAAAGAGACAAAACATCAACACATGTAGCATTAGATTTCCAGTAACGTCCCGAGGCTCTGACCCTTTTTAAAACCGTCTCCTATAACCCTCCATCCCTGTTTCACTCATGTGCCTATCTAAGTAAACCTTAAGTCCAGCGTGCCTGCCTCCACCACCTTACTTGGTAGTGCATTCCATACCCCCACGACCCTCTGTGTGAAAAACCTCCCTCTAGCATCCAAATTATACTTCTCCCCCCTCACCCTTAGCTCGTGACCCCTCATGATATTTGTCTCCAATCTAGGAAAAAGCCTGCCACTGTTTATTTATACCCTTCATTATTTTATACACCTCTATCCGATCCCCCCTTAATCTCCGTCTTTCTAAGGAAAAGAGCCCCAGTTTACCCAATCTTTCCCCATAACTCAGTCCTTCCATGCCAGGCAACATCCTGGTAAACCTCCTCTGCACTCTCTCCAGGGTCTCCACGTCCTTCTGGTAGTAAGGTGACCAGAACTGGATGCAGTACTCCAAATGCGGCCTAACCAACGTTCTGTACAACTGAAGCATTAGACGACAGCTCTTATACTCTATACCCCTTCCTATAAAGGCTAGCATTCTGTAAGCTTTCTTCACAACCTTCTCTACTTGTGTTGACACCTTCAGAGACTTGTGCACCTGCATTCCCAGGTCCTTCTGTATTTCTATACTCTTAATCGGTATACCTTTTATCATGTAACTCCTCCCTGCATTATTCCTTCCAAAATGCATCACCTCGCATTTATCTGGATTAAATTCCATCTGCCATCTACCTGCCCAATATACCAGCCTATCTATATCCTGCTGTGTCACCTGACAATCCTCCTCGCTATCCTCCAATCCTGCCATTGTTTCCATTCAAATCATCGCCTAATTTTCTCAATTGAAGCTGCCTCCACCACACTCTGAAAGAACACGGAAAATTCCAGCACAGGAACAGGCCCTTCGGCCCCTCCAATCCTGCACCGACCATGCTGCCCCCGACTGAACTAAAACCCCCTCTCCTTCTGGGGACCGTATCCCTCTATTCCCATCCTATTCATGGATTTGTCCAGATGCCCCTTAAGACTCACTATCGTATCCGCTTCCACTCCCTCCCCCGGCAGAGAGTTCCAGGCACCCACCACCCTCTGTGTAAAAAATCTGCCTCGTACATCTCCTTTAAACCTTGCCCCTCGCACCTTAAACCTGTGCCCCCAGTAATTGACTCTTCCACCCTGGGAAAAAGATGTGCACAGTCCAAAGATGTGCGGGTTAGGTTGATTGTCCATGTTAAAATTGCCCCTTAGTGTCCTGCGGTGTGTAGATTAGAGGGATTAGCGGGTAAAATATGTAGGGATATGGAAGGGGTGGGGCCTGGGTGGGATTGTGTTTGGTGCAGATTCGATGGGACGAATGGCCTCGTTCTGTACTGTAGGGTTTCTATGATGATTATAATAAAAAGCTTCTATCCATTCTCTCCATGCCTCTCATAATCATATCAGGTTTCCCCTCAACCTCCATCGTTCCAGTGAGAACAAACCAAGTTTCTCCAACCTCTCCTCATAGCTAATGCCCTCCATACCAGGCAACATCCTGGTAAATCTTTTCTGTACCCTCTCCGAAGCCTCCACATCCTTCTGATAGTGTGGTGACCAGAATTGAACATTATATTCCAAGTGCAGCCTAACTAAGGTTCTATAAAGCTGCAACATGACTTGCCAATTTTTAAACTCAGTGCCCCGGCCGATGAAGGCAAGCATGCCGTGTGCCTTCTTGATTACCTTCTCCACCTGCATTGCCACTTTCAGTGACCTGTGTACCTGTACACCCAGATCCCTCTGCCTATCAATACTCTTAAGGGTTCTGCCATTTACTGTATATTTCCTATCTGTATTAGACCTTCCAAAATACATTACCTCACATTTGTCCAGATTAAACTCCATCCGCCATCTCTCCATCCAAGTCTCCAACTGATCTACATCCTGCTGTATCCTCTGATGGTCCTCATCGCTATCCACAAATCCACCAACCTTTGTGTCATCTGCAAACTTACTAATCAAACCAGTTACATTTTCCTCCAAATCATTTACATAAGAACATAAGAAATAGGAGCAGGAGTCGGCCATCCAGCCCCTCGAGCCTGCCCTGCCATTCAATAAGATCATGGCTGATTTGATAGTGGTTCAGTTCAACTTACCCACTTTCTCCCCAAAACCCTTAATTCCCTTATTGGTCAAAAATCTATCTGTGACTTAAACACATTTAACGAGGTAGCCTCCACTGCTTCAATGGGCAGAGAATTCCAAAGATTCACTACCCTCTGAGAGAAGAAGTTCCTCCTCAACTCTGTTCTGAAGTTTAACGTCAGTGGTAGGCAAGTTGATGGAGTGGATTCTTAGGGATAGGATATACGCGCACTTGGAGCGTTGCAATCTGATTAAGGATACGCAGCATGGCTTTGTAAAGGGGAAGTCTTGCCTTACAAATCTGGTAGAATTTTTTGAGGAGGTGACAAAAACAGTCGACGAAGGACGAGCTGTTGATGTCGTCTATATGGATTTCAGTAAGGTGTTTGACAAAGTCCCTCATGGTAGGTTGGTTGAAATGATTAAGGCTCATGGGATACGTGGCCAGGTATCTGGATGGGTTGAGAACTGGCTTGCAAAGAGGAGACAGAGAGTAGTAGTGGAGGGGCCCTTTTCTAGCTGGAGGTCTGTCACTAGTGGTGTGCCGCAGGGCTCAGTACTGGGACCTCTTCTCTTTGTAGTGTATATAAATGATTTGGAAGAGGGAGCAGGTGGTGTGATCAGCAAATTTGCAGATGACACCAAGATGGCTGGATTGGCGGGCAGTGAGGAGCAGTGTCTGGCAATACAGCAGGATATTGATAGGCTGGTTGATTGGGCAGATAGGTGGCAAATGGAGTTTAATCCGGATAAATGTGAGGTGATGCATTTTGGCTGGAATAATGTAGGGGGGAGTTATATGACAAAGGGTAAGCCTGTAAGGAATATAGAATCGCAGCAAGACCTGGGGGTGCAAGTGCACAAATCTTTGAAGGTGGCAGTACAAGTGGAGAAGGTTATAAGAACATAAGAAAGCCTATGGTATGTTAGCCTTTATAGGAAGGGGTATAGAGTATAAGAGCTGGAGTCTAATGTTGCAGTTGTATAGAACGTTGGTTAGGCCTCATTTAGAGTACTGCGTCCAGTTCTGGTCACTTTACTACCGGAAGGACGAGGAGACTCTGGAGAGAGTGCAGAGGAGGTTTACCAGGATGTTGCCTGGTATGGAAGAACTGGGTTATGAGGAAAGATTGGGCAAATTGGGGCTGTTTTCCCTTGAAAGACGGCGACTGAGGGGGGGATGTAATAGAGGTATATAAGATTATGAAGGGTATAGATAAACAGAGGTAAGCTATTTCCTATGATAGAAACGCGCACAGTATGAGGGGCCATGAGGGGCACAGTATGAGGCTGGGGCCTCAGCTATTTACCATTTATATAGATGATCTGGAGGAGGGAACCGAGTGTTATCTTGATAAGAGAGGGGATTAAGGGTTATGGGGAGAGGGCGGGAAAGTGGAACTGAGCCACAACAGATCAGCCATGATCTTATTGAATGGCGGGGCAGGCTCGAAGGGCTAGATGGCCTACTCCTGCTCCTATTTCTTGTGTTCTTGTGTATGGTGTCGAAATTTGCTGATGACACCAAAATTGGTGGAAAGGCAAATTGTGCGGAGGGTGTGGAGAGTCTACAGAAGGATCTAGATAGGCTGGGCGAATGGGCCAGGAAATGGCAAATGGAATTTAATGTTGGCAAGTGTGAGGTGGTCCACTTTGGTAGGAAGAATGGTAGGAAGGATTATTACTTACGTGGAGAAAAGCTGCAGCAGGCGACGGTGCAGAGGGACCTCGGGGTCCTTGTGCATGAGTCGCAAAAACCCAGCTTGCAGGTGCAGCAGGTGGTCAGGAAGGCGAATGGGATGCTGGCCTTCATAGCGAGGGGGATTGAATATAAAAGTAGGGAGGTCTTGCTGCGGCTGTATAGGGCATTGGTGAGGCCGCAGCTGGAGTACTGTGTGCAGTTTTGGGCACCGTACTTACGCAAGGATATTTTGGCCTTGGAGGGAGTGCAGAGGAGGTTTACTAGGCTGATACCGGAGTTGAGGGGGTTGAGCTATGAGGAGAGGCTGAATAAATTAGGCTTGTACTCGTTAGAGTTTAGAAGAATGAGGGGAGATCTCATTGAGACGTATAAGATGATGAATGGGATGGATAGGATAGAGGTGGAGAGACTCTTCCCACTCAGAAAGGACAGTAGGACTAGGGGGCACAGCCTCAAGATAAAGGGGGGGCGGTTTAGAACGGAGTTGAGGAGGAACTTCTTCACTCAAAGGGTGGTGAATCTCTGGAATTCTCTGCCTGTTGAAGTGGTGGAGGCTGCCTCGCTACATATGTTTAAGATGCGATTTGATGGGTTTTTGATAAGAGAGGGGATTAAGGGTTATGGGGAGAGGGCGGGAATGTGGAACTGAGCCAAGACAGATCAGCCATGATCTTATTGAATGGCGGGGCAGGCTCGAAGGGCTAGTTGGCCTACTCCTGCTCCTATTTCTTATGTTCTTATGGGCTTAGGGTAAGGGAGGAGAGGTATAACACGGATATTAGGGGGAGGTTTTTCACACAGAGGGTAGTGGGGGTATGGAATGCTCTGCCAAGTAAGGTGGTGGAGGCAAGCATGCTGGAGTTGTTTAAGAGTTACTTAGACAGGCACGTGAGTGGATTGGAGATGGGAGCATATAGGAGATTGTTTTAAATAAGGGTCATTAGCATTGGGGCATCCCTGGTAATGTAAAAGGATGTGGAATCATACTAATGTTTTTTCTCTTTTAATTCACAGGTTTTAAGTTGGTCCGCCTTGTTGTCCAACGAGGGGCATACACGCGATGGGTCGTACGAGGGCTGCTCTTGGGTGTTCGAGATTGGCCTAGTGCTTCATGTCGTTAGTGTGTGCCTAAACTGGACCAGATGCTGGGCAGCAAGACAGCTCAGTGACTATCGCTGATTGCTGTGCAGACACATGGATTTGGGCCGGTGTCTGTGGGAGTTTGCGCATTCTCCCCGTGCTTGCGTGGGTTTTCTCCGGGTGCTCCAGTTTCCTCCCACACCCCAAAGATGTGCTGTTAGGCTGATTGGTGTAACAAATTGTCCCTAAATTAGTTTCCCTCAGTGTGGAATGCCATAAGCAATAGATAAGGGTCATGGGTGGAGGGGGGACTGGTAATGTTAAAATGGCGGCGCGGGCTCGTTGGACCGAAGGGCCTGTTTCCCGGGCTGTTTTTGTTCTTTGTTTTAAATTGACTTCCCCTTATTTTGAGGCTGTGCCCTCTAGTTCTTGTTTCCATTCCAAGAGGAAATAATCTCTCTGCTTCTACTCTGTCTAGCCCCTTCATTATATTTTATGTCTCTATTTATATCTATTACAAACAGCAAAGGTCCCGGCACTGATCCCTGAGGAACACCACTTGTCACAGCCCTCCATTCAGAAACACACCCTTCCACTGCTACCCTCTGTCTCTGTGACCGAGCCAGTTTTGTATCCACCTTGCCAGCTCACCTCTAATCCTTATCGACTTCACCTTCCGCACCAGTCTGTCATGAGGGACCTTGTCAAAGGCCTTTGAAGTCCATGTAGACAACATCCACTGCCCTACCCTCATCAATCATCTTTGTCACTTCCTCGAAAAACTCGATCAAGTTAGTGAGACGCGACCTCCCCTTCACAAAACCATGGCCCAATTGATCAAGATCCCGTTGCAATTGGAGATAACTTTCTTCACTGTCCACTATGCCACCAATCTTTGTGTCATCTGCAAACTTACTAACCATGCCCCCTATATTCTCATCCAAATCATTAATATAAATGACAAATAACAGTGGGCCCAGCACTGATCCCCGAGGCACATCACTGGTCACAGGCCTCCAGTTTGAAAAACAACTCTCTACAACCCTCGAAAACAAGAAGCCAATTTTGTATCTGTTTAGATACCTCACCCTTTATTCAGGTTAAACTGTGAGATTTAACCTTATGCAACAACCTACCATGCGGTACCTTGTCAAAGGCCTCGCTAAAGTCCATGTAGACAACATCAACTGCACTGCCCTCATCTACCTTCTTGGTTACCCCTTCAAAAGACTCCCCTGTTGCCAGTGATGATACAGAGATTTCTCTCATGACACCAGCACTTTCCTCCCTTGTCTCTCTCAGAATTGTGTGTGTGTGTGTGTGTGTGTGTAGGTGTGGGTAGTCCCAGTAAGAAGTCTCACAAGCACCAAGTTAAGTTCCAACAGGTTTATTTGGCATTATGAGCTTTTGGAGCACTGCTCCTTCATCAGGTGTGTGTGTATCTGTGTATGTGTGTGTATGTGATGGTGTGTGTTAGTTTAGTGCATGTTAATATGTATCTGTATGTCTATGTGTCTGTGTTAGTATGTGTATATGTATGTGTGTGTTAGTGTGTATATTAGGGTGTGTACGTGTCTGTTAGTGTGTCTTGGGGTGAGTGGGTGGGTGTCGGTATGTGGCCGTGTGTGTCGGGGTGAGGGAGTTACGATAGGTACGTCTCGGGATGAGGGGAGTGTGTGTTGGGGTGAGGAGGGTGTGTGTCGGGATGGGGGTGGGGGGTTGGGGGGTGTGTGTCGGGGTGGGGGGTGTGTGTCGGGGTGGGGGGTGTGTGTCGGGGTGGGGGGTGTGTGTCGGGGTGGGGGGTGTGTGTTGGGGTGGGGGGGTGTGTGTCGGGGTGGGGGGGTGTGTGTCGGGATGGGGGGTGTGTGTTGGGGTGGGGGGTGTGTCGGGGTGGGGGGTGTGTGTCGGGGTGGGGGGTGTGTGTCGGGATGGGGGGTGTGTGTTGGGGTGGGGGGTGTGTCGGGGTGGGGGGTGTGTCGGGGTGGGGGGTGTGTGTTGGGGTGGGGGGTGTGTGTCGGGGTGGGGGGTGTGTGTCGGGGTGGGGGGTGTGTGTCGGGGTGGGGGGTGTGTGTCGGGGTGGGGGGTGTGTGTCGGGGTGGGGGGTGTGTCGGGGTGGGGGGTGTGTCGGGGTGGGGGGTGTGTGTTGGGGTGGGGGGTGTGTGTCGGGGTGGGGGGTGTGTGTCGGGGTGGGGGGTGTGTGTCGGGGTGGGGGGTTGGGGGGTGTGTGTCGGGGTGGGGTGTGTGTCGGGGTGGGGGGTGTGTCGGGGTGGGGGGTGTGTCGGGGTGGGGGGTGTGTGTCGGGGTGGGGGGTGTGTGTCGGGGTGGGGGGTGTGTGTCGGGGTGGGGGGTGTGTGTCGGGGTGGGGGGTGTGTCGGGGTGGGGGGTGTGTCGGGGTGGGGTGTGTGTCGGGGTGGGGGGTGTGTCGGGGTGGGGGGTGTGTCGGGGTGGGGGGTGTGTGTTGGGGTGGGGGGTGTGTGTCGGGGTGGGGGGTGTGTGTCGGGGTGGGGGGTGTGTGTCGGGGTGGGGGGTGTGTCGGGGTGGGGGGTGTGTCGGGGTGGGGTGTGTGTCGGGGTGGGGGGGTGTGTCGGGGTGGGGGGTGTGTGTCGGGGTGGGGGGTGTGTGTCGGGGTGGGGTGTGTGTCGGGGTGGGGGGTGTGTCGGGGTGGGGGGTGTGTCGGGGTGGGGTGTGTGTCGGGGTGGGGTGTGTGTCGGGGTGGGGGGTGTGTGTCGGGGTGGGGTGTGTGTCGGGGTGGGGGGTGTGTCGGGGTGGGGGGTGTGTCGGGGTGGGGTGTGTGTCGGGGTGGGGTGTGTGTCGGGGTGGGGGGTGTGTCGGGGTGGGGGGGTGTGTCGGGGTGGGGGGTGTGTCGGGGTGGGGGGTGTGTCGGGGTGGGGGGTGTGTGTCGGGGTGGGGGGTGTGTGTCGGGGTGGGGGGTATGTGTCGGGGTGGGTGGTGTGTGTCGGGGTGGGGGGTGTGTCGGGGTGGGGGGTGTGTGTCGGGGTGGGGGGGTGTGTGTCGGGGTGGGGGGGTGTGTGTCGGGGTGGGGGGTGTGTGTCGGGGTGGGGGGTTGGGGGGTATGTGTCGGGGTGGGGGGTGTGTGTCGGGGTGGGGGTAGGGGTGTGTGTCTGCTTGGGGGTGGGGGTGGGGGTGGGGTGTGTGTCGGGGTGGGGGTAGGGGTGTGTGTCGGGTGGGGGTGGGGGTGTGTGTCGGGTGGGGGTGGGGGTGTGTGTCGGGTGGGGGTGGGGGTGTGTGTCGGGTGGGGGTGGGGTGGGGGTGGGGGGTGTGTCGGGTGGGGGTGGGGTGGGGGTGGGGGGTGTGTCGGGTGGGGGTGGGGTGGGGGTGGGGGGTGTCGGTCACACAGGCCTCAGCCCCTGGGTCTGGATTTTGAACGGCGGGGCTGTTTGGAAGGCGAGTCGCTGTCTCGGTCTCCCTGGGATCTGCGTCTCAGAACAAAGTCACAGATTGTTGGCCGTTTATCAAAGCGAACACGACAGTGCTGGGTTTGTGACAGGAAACCGTCAGCCTTCGCCGTCACCTCGTAATCGCCCGGATTCAACAAACGCCAATAATCTCCATCCACCGCTGTGTGAGAACAAGGAACAAGATTCATCAACAGGTTCAACCACCCCTCACCCTGGTATACCCCAGTACACTCTGACCCCTCACCCTGGTATACCCCAGTACACTCTGACCCCTCACCCTGGTATACCCCAGTACACTCTGACCCCTCACACTGGTATACCCCAGTACACTCTGACCCCACACCCTGGTATACCCCAGTACACTCTGACCCCTCACCCTGGTATACCCCAGTACACTCTGACCCCTCACCCTGTGATACCCCAGTACACTCTGACCCCTCACCCTGGTATACCCCAGTACACTCTGACCCCACACCCTGGTATACCCCAGTACAATCTGACCCCTCACCCTGGTATACCCCAGTACACTCTGACCCCACACCCTGGTATACCCCAGTACACTCTGACCCCTCACCCTGGTATACCCCAGTACACTCTGACCCCACACCCTGGTATACCCCAGTACACTCTGACCCCTCACCCTGGTATACCCCAGTACACTCTGACCCCACACCCTGGTATACCCCAGTACACTCTGACCCCTCACCCTGGTATACCCCAGTACACTCCGACCCCTCACCCTGGTATACCCCAGTACACTCTGACCCCTCACCCTGGTATACCCCAGTACACTCTGACCCCACACCCTGGTATACCCCAGTACACTCTGACCCCTCACCCTGGTATACCCCAGTACACTCTGACCCCACACCCTGGTATACCCCAGTACACTCCGACCCCTCACCCTGGTATACCCCAGTACACTCTGACCCCTCACCCTGGTATACCCCAGTACACTCCGACCCCTCACCCTGGTATACCCCAGTACACTCCGACCCCTCACCCTGGTATACCCCAGTACACTCTGACCCCTCACCCTGGTATACCCCAGTACACTCTGACCCCACACCCTGGTATACCCCAGTACACTCTGACCCCTCACCCGGGTATACCCCAGTACACTCTGACCCCTCACCCTGGTATACCCCAGTACACTCTGACCCCACACCCTGGTATACCCCAGTACACTCTGACCCCTCACCCTGGTATACCCCAGTACACTCTGACCCCTCACCCTGGTATACCCCAGTACATAGAACATAGAACATAGAACATAGAACATTACAGCGCAGAACAGGCCCTTCGGCCCACGATGTTGCGCCGACCAGTTACAAAAACAATGACCCACTAGCCTATACCAATCCCTTTTCGTCCATAAACCTATCCAGAGATCTCTTAAACGCCCCCAAACTAGACGCATCTACAACTGCAGCAGGCAGGGCATTCCAATCCCTCACCACCCGCTGGGTAAAGAACCTACCCCTGACATCCGTCCTGTAGCTACCCCCCCTTAATTTAAAGTCATGCCCCCTCGTGCTAGCTTTCTCCATCCGAGGAAAAAGGCTATCACTATCCACCCTATCTAAACCCCTAATCATCTTATATGTTTCAATAAGATCCCCTCTTAGCCGCCTTCTTCCCAACGAAAACAACCCTAGATCCCTCAGTCTCTCCTCATAGGACCTCCCCACCATACCAGGCAACATCCTAGTAAACCTCCTCTGCACCCTCTCCAACGCCTCCACATCCTTCTTGTAATGCGGGGACCAGAACTGCACACAGTACTCCAAGTGCGGCCGCACTAGAGTAGTGTACAGTTGCAACATTACACTGCGACTCCTAAATTCAATCCCCCTACCAATAAACGCCAAGACACCGTACGCCTTCTTGACAACCTTATCTACTTGATTCCCAACTTTCAGGGATCTATGTACACACACACCTAGATCCCTCTGTTCATCCACACTATTCAAAGTCCTCCCGTTAGCCCTATACTCAACACATCTGTTGCTCCTACCAAAGTGAATTACCTCACACTTCTCCGCATTAAATTCCATCCGCCACCTCTCGGCCCAGCTCTGCAACCTATCTAAGTCTCCCTGCAGACTATGACACCCTTCCTCACAATCTACCACACCTCCAACTTTGGTGTCATCAGCAAATTTACTAATCCACCCAACTATACCCTCATCCAGATCATTAATAAAAATTACAAACAACACTCTGACCCCACACCCTGGTATACCCCAGTACACTCTGACCCCACACCCTGGTATACCCCAGTACACTCTGACCCCTCACCCTGGTATACCCCAGTACACACTGACCCCTCACCCTGGTATACCCCAGTACACTCTGACCCCTCACCCTGGTATACCCCAGTACACTCTGACCCCACACCCTGGTATACCCCAGTACACTCTGACCCCACACCCTGGTATACCCCAGTACACTCTGACCCCTCACCCTGGTATACCCCAGTACACTCTGACCCCACACCCTGGTATACCCCAGTACACTCTGACCCCTCACCCTGGTATACCCCAGTACACTCTGACCCCACACCCTGGTATACCCCAGTACACTCTGACCCCACACCCTGGTATACCCCAGTACACTCTGACCCCACACCCTGGTATATCCCAGTACACTCTGACCCCACACCCTGGTATACCCCAGTACACTCTGACCCCTCCCTGTGGTATACCCCAGTACACTCGGACCCCTCACCCTGGTATACCCCAGTACACTCTGACCCCTCACCCTGGTATACCCCAGTACACTCTGACCCCACACCCTGGTATACCCCAGTACACTCTGACCCCTCACCCTGGTATACCCCAGTACACTCTGACCCCACACCCTGGTATACCCCAGTACACTCTGACCCCACACCCTGGTATACCCCAGTACACTCTGACCCCACACCCTGGTATATCCCAGTACACTCTGACCCCACACCCTGGTATACCCCAGTACACTCTGACCCCTCACCCTGGTATACCCCAGTACACTCTGACCCCTCACCCTGGTATACCCCAGTACACTCTGACCCCTCACCCTGGTATACCCCAGTACACTCTGACCCCACACCCTGGTATACCCGAGTACACTCTGACCCCTCACCCTGGTATACCCCAGTACACTCTGACCCCACACCCTGGTATACCCCAGTACACTCTGACCCCTCACCCTGGTATACCCCAGTACACTCTGACCACACACCCTGGTATACCCCAGTACACTCTGACCCCACACCCTGGTATACCCCAGTACACTCTGACCCCACACCCTGGTATATCCCAGTACACTCTGACCCCACACCCTGGTATACCCCAGTACACTCTGACCCCTCCCTGTGGTATACCCCAGTACACTCGGACCCCTCACCCTGGTATACCCCAGTACACTCTGACCCCTCACCCTGGTATACCCCAGTACACTCTGACCCCTCCCTGTGGTATATCCCAGTACACTCCGACCCCTCACCCTGGTATATCCCAGTACACTCTGACCCCTCACCCTGGTATACCCCAGTACACTCTGACCCCACACCCTGGTATACCCCAGTACACTCTGACCCCACACCCTGGTATACCCCAGTACAGTCTGACCCCTCACCCTGGTATACCCCAGTACACTCTGACCCCACACCCTGGTATACCCCAGTACACTCTGACCCCACACCCTGGTATACCCCAGTACAGTCTGACCCCTCACCCTGGTATACCCCAGTACACTCTGACCCCACACCCTGGTATACCCCAGTACAGTCTGACCCCTCACCCTGGTATACCCCAGTACAGTCTGACCCCACACCCTGGTATACCCCAGTACACTCTGACCCCACACCCTGGTATACCCCAGTACACTCTGACCCCACACCCTGTTGTACCCCAGTACACTCTGACCCCTCACCCTGGTATACCCCAGTACACTCTGACCCCTCACCCTGGTATACCCCAGTACACTCTGACCCCTCACCCTGGTATACCCCAGTACACTCTGACCCCTCACCCTGGTATACCCCAGTACACTCTGACCCCTCCCCGTGGTATACCCCAGTACACTCTGACCCCTCACCCTGGTATACCCCAGTACACTCTGACCCCTCCCTGTGGTATACCCCAGTACACTCTGACCCCTCACCCTGATATACCCCAGTACACTCTGACCCCTCCCTGTGGTATACCCCAGTACACTCTGACCCCTCACCCTGGTTTACCCGATTACACTCTGACCCCACCCCGTGGTATACCCCAGTACACTCTGACCCCTCACCCTGGTGTACCCCAGTACACTCTGACCCCTCCCTGTGGTATACCCCAGTACACTCTGACTCCTCACCCTGGTATACCCCAGTACACTCTGACCCCTCACCCTGGTATACCCCAGTACACTCTGACCCCACACCCTGGTATACCCCAGTACACTCTGACCCCTCACCCTGGTATACCCCAGTACACTCTGACCCCTCACCCTGGTATACCCCAGTACACTCTGACCCCTCCCTGTGGTATACCCCAGTACACTCTGACCCCTCACTCTGGTATACCCCAGTACACTCTGACCCCGCACCCTGGTATACCCCAGTACACTCTGACCCCTCACCCTGGTATACCCCAGTACAATCTGACCCCTCACCCTCCTATACCCCAGTACACTCCACCCCTCACCCTGGTATACCCCAGTACACTCTGACCCCACACCCTGGTATACCCCAGTACACTCTGACCCCTCACCCTGGTATACCCCAGTACACTCTGACCCCTCACCCTGGTATACCCCAGTACAGTTTGACCCCTCACCCTGGTATACCCCAGTACACTCTGACCCCTCACCCTGGTATACCCCAGTACACTCTGACCCCTCACCCTGGTATACCCCAGTACAGTTTGACCCCTCACCCTGGTATACCCCAGTACACTCTGACCCCTCACCCTGGTTTACCCGATTACACTCTGACCCCACCCCGTGGTATACCCCAGTACACTCTGAGCCCTCACCCTGGTGTACCCCAGTACACTCTGACCCCTCCCTGTGGTATACCCCAGTACACTCTGACCCCACACCCTGGTATACCCCAGTACAGTTTGACCCCTCACCCTGGTATACCCCAGTACACTCTGACCCCTCACCCTGGTATACCCCAGTACAGTCTGACCCCTCACCCTGGTATACCCCAGTACAGTTTGACCCCTCACCCTGGTATACCCCAGTACACTCTGACCCCTCACCCTGGTTTACCCGATTACACTCTGACCCCACCCCGTGGTATACCCCAGTACACTCTGACCCCTCACCCTGGTGTACCCCAGTACACTCTGACCCCTCCCTGTGGTATACCCCAGTACACTCTGACCCCACACCCTGGTATACCCCAGTACAGTCTGACCCCTAACCCTGGTATACCCCAGTACACTCCGACCCCTCACCCTGGTATACCCTAGTACACTCTGGCCCCTCCCCCTGGTATACCCCAGTACACTCTGACTCCACACCCTGGTATACCCCAGTACACTCTGACCCCACACCCTGGTTTACCCCAGTACACTCTGACCCCTCACCCTGGTGTACCCCAGTACACTCTGACCCCTCACCCTGGTATACCCTTGTACACTCTGACCCCACACCCTGGTATACCCCAGTACACTCTGACCCCTCACCCTGGTATACCCCAGTACAGTCTGACCCCATACCCTGGTATACCCCAGTACACTCTGACCCCTCACCCTGGTATACCCCAGTACACTCTGACCCCACACCCTGGTGTACCCCAGTACACTCTGACCCCTCACCCTGGTGTACCCCAGTACACTCTGACCCCACACCCTGGTGTACCCCAGTACACTCTGACCCCTCACCCTGGTATACCCTTGTACACTCTGACCCCACACCCTGGTATACCCCAGTACAGTCTGACCCCATACCCTGGTATACCCCAGTACACTCTGACCCCTCACCCTGGTATACCCCAGTACACTCTGACCCCTCACCCTGGTATACCCCAGTACAGTCTGACCCCATACCCTGGTATACCCCAGTACACTCTGACCCCTCACCCTGGTATACCCCAGTACAGTCTGACCCCATACCCTGGTATACCCCAGTACACTCTGACCCCTCACCCTGGTATACCCCAGTACACTCTGACGCCACACCCTGGTGTACCCCAGTACACTCTGACCCCTCCCTGTGGTATACCCCAGTACACTCTGACCCCTCACCCTGGTATACCCCAGTACACTCTGACCCCACACCCTGGTGTACCCCAGTACACTCTGACCCCTCCCTGTGGTATACCCCAGTACACTCTGACCCCTCACCCTGGTATACCCCAGTACACTCTGACCCCTCCCTGTGGTATACCCCAGTACACTCTGACCCCTCACCCTGGTATACCGCGGTACACTCTGACTCCTCACCCTGGTATACCCCAGTACATTCTGACCCCTCACCCTGGTATACCCCAGTACACTCTGACCCCACACCCTGGTATACCCCAGTACACTCTGACCCCTCCCTGTGGTATACCCCAGTACACTCTGACCCCTCACCCTGGTATACCCCAGTACATTCTGACCCCTCACCCTGGTATACCCCAGTACATTCTGACCCCTCACCCTGGTATACCGCAGTACACTCTGACCCCACACCCTGGTATGCCCCAGTACACTCTGACCCCTCACCCTGGTATACCCCAGTACACTCTGACCCCTCACCCTGATATACCCCAGTACACTCTGACCCCTCCCTGTGGTATACCCCAGTACACTCTGACCCCACACCCTGGTATACCCCAGTACACTCTGACCCCTCCCTGTGGTATACCCCAGTACACTCTGACCCCTCACCCTGGTATACCCCAGTACACTCTGACCCCTCCCTGTGGTATTCCCCAGTACACTCTGACCCTCCCCGTGGTATACCCCAGTACACTCTGACCCCTCACCCTGGTTTACCCGATTACACTCTGACCCCACACCCTGTGGTATATCCCAGTACACTCTGACCCCTCACCCTGGTCTACCCCAGTACACTCTGACCCCTCACCCTGGTATACCCCAGTACACTCTGACCCCATACCCTGGTATACCCCAGTACACTCTGACCCCTCACCCTGGTATACCCCAGTACAGTTTGACCCCTCACCCTGGTATACCCCAGTACACTCTGACCCCTCACCCTGGTATACCCCAGTACACTTTGACCCCTCACCCTGGTATACCCCAGTACAGTTTGACCCCTCACCCTGGTATACCCCAGTACACTCTGACCCCTCACCCTGGTTTACCCGATTACACTCTGACCCCACCCCGTGGTATACCCCAGTACACTCTGACCCCTCACCCTGGTGTACCCCAGTACACTCTGACCCCTCCCTGTGGTATACCCCAGTACACTCTGACCCCACACCCTGGTATACCCCAGTACAGTTTGACCCCTCACCCTGGTATACCCCAGTACACTCTGACCCCTCACCCTGGTATACCCCAGTACACTCTGACCCCTCACCCTGGTATACCCCAGTACAGTTTGACCCCTCACCCTGGTATACCCCAGTACACTCTGACCCCTCACCCTGGTTTACCCGATTACACTCTGACCCCACCCCGTGGTATACCCCAGTACACTCTGACCCCACACCCTGGTGTACCCCAGTACACTCTGACCCCTCCCTGTGGTATACCCCAGTACACTCTGACCCCACACCCTGGTATACCCCAGTACAGTCTGACCCCTAACCCTGGTATACCCCAGTACACTCCGACCCCTCACCCTGGTATACCCTAGTACACTCTGACCCCTCACCCTGGTATACCCCAGTACAGTCTGACCCCTAACCCTGGTATACCCCAGTACACTCCGACCCCTCACCCTGGTATACCCTAGTACACTCTGGCCCCTCCCCCTGGTATACCCCAGTACACTCTGACTCCACACCCTGGTATACCCCAGTACACTCTGACCCCACACCCTGGTTTACCCCAGTACACTCTGACCCCTCACCCTGGTGTACCCCAGTACACTCTGACCCCTCACCCTGGTATACCCTTGTACACTCTGACCCCACACCCTGGTATACCCCAGTACACTCTGACCCCTCACCCTGGTATACCCCAGTACAGTCTGACCCCATACCCTGGTATACCCCAGTACACTCTGACCCCTCACCCTGGTATACCCCAGTACACTCTGACCCCTCACCCTGGTATACCCCAGTACAGTCTGACCCCATACCCTGGTATACCCCAGTACACTCTGACCCCTCACCCTGGTATACCCCAGTACAGTCTGACCCCATACCCTGGTATACCCCAGTACACTCTGACCCCTCACCCTGGTATACCCCAGTACACTCTGACCCCACACCCTGGTGTACCCCAGTACACTCTGACCCCTCCCTGTGGTATACCCCAGTACACTCTGACCCCTCACCCTGGTATACCCCAGTACACTCTGACCCCTCCCTGTGGTATACCCCAGTACACTCTGACCCCACACCCTGGTGTACCCCAGTACACTCTGACCCCTCCCTGTGGTATACCCCAGTACACTCTGACCCCTCACCCTGGTATACCCCAGTACACTCTGACCCCTCCCTGTGGTATACCCCAGTACACTCTGACCCCTCACCCTGGTATACCGCAGTACACTCTGACCCCACACCCTGGTATACCCCAGTACAGTCTGACCCCTCACCCTGGTATACCCCAGTACACTCCGACCCCTCCCTGTGGTATACCCCAGTACACTCTGACCCCACACCCTGGTATACCCCAGTACAGTCTGACCCCTCACCCTGGTATACCCCAGTACACTCCGACCCCTCCCTGTGGTATACCCCAGTACACTCTGACCCCACACCCTGGTATACCCCAGTACACTCTGACCCCTCCCTGTGGTATACCCCAGTACACTCTGACCCCTCACCCTGGTATACCCCAGTACACTCTGACCCCTCCCTGTGGTATTCCCCAGTACACTCTGACCCTCCCCGTGGTATACCCCAGTACACTCTGACCCCTCACCCTGGTTTACCCGATTACACTCTGACCCCACACCCTGTGGTATATCCCAGTACACTCTGACCCCTCACCCTGGTCTACCCCAGTACACTCTGACCCCACACCCTGGTATACCCCAGTACACTCTGACCCCTCACCCTGGTATACCCCAGTACACTCTGACCCCTCACCCTGGTATACCCCAGTACAATCTGACCCCACACCCTGGTATACCCCAGTACACTCTGACCCCTCACCCTGTGATACCCCAGTACAATCTGACCCCTCACCCTGGTATACCCCAGTACAATCTGACCCCACACCCTGGTATACCCCAGTACACTCTGACCCCTCACCCTGGTATACCCCAGTACAATCTGACCCCACACCCTGGTATTCCCCAGTACAATCTGACCCCTCACCCTGGTATACCCCAGTACAGTCTGACCCCACACCCTGGTATACCCCAGTACACTCTGACCCCTCACCCTGGTATACCCCAGTACACGCTGACCCCTCACCCTGGTTTACCCCAGTACACTCTGACCCCTCCCCGTGGTATACCCCAGTACACTCTGACCCCTCACCCTGGTATACCCCAGTACACTCTGACCCCTCACCCTGGTATACCCCAGTACACTCTGACCCCTCCCCGTGGTATACCCCAGTACACTCTGACCCCACACCCTGGTATACCCCAGTACACTCTGACCCCTCACCCTGGTATACCCCAGTACATTCTGACCCCTCACCCTGGTATATCCCAGTACACTCTGACCCCTCACCCTGGTATACCCCAGTACAGTCTGACCCCTCACCCTGGTTTACCCGATTACACTCTGACCCCTCACCCTGTATACCCGAGTACACTCTGGCCCCTCACCCTGGTACATCCTAGTACAGTCTGACCACTCGCCCTGGTATATCCCAGTACACTCTGACCCCTCAGCCTCGTTTAGAACATAGAACACTACAGCACAAACAGGCCCTTCGGCCCACGAGTTGCGCCGATCACATCAACACCTACCAATCTATAGACCTATCTATAACCCCCAATCCCATTAAACCCCATATACTCATCCAGAAGTCTTTTAAAAGACCCCAGCTAGTTCGCCTCCACCACCACTGACGGCAGCCGATTCCATTCACTCACCACCCTCTGAGTGAAAAACTTACCCCTAACATCACTTCTGTACTTTCCTCCCCGCACCTTAAATCTGTGTCCTCTCGTAGCGACCATTTCAACCCGGGGAAATAGCCTCTGAGATTCCACCCTATCTATTCCACTCAACATTTTATAAACTTCTATCAGGTCGCCTCTCAACCTTCGTCTCTCCAGGGAAAAGAGTCCCAGCTCCCTCAACCTAACTTCATAAGGCATGCCTCCCAGTCCAGGCAACATCCTTGTAAATCTCCTCTGTACCCTTTCAATAGCTTCTACGTCTTTCCTATAGTGAGGTGACCAGAACTGCGCATAGTACTCCAAATGAGGCCTGACAAGGGTCTTATAAAGTTGCAGCATTACCTCCCGACTCCTAAACTCAATCCCTCGATTAATGAAGGCCAGTACACCATACGCCTTCTTGACCACCTCTTCCACCTGCGAGGCCGATTTAAGAGTCCTGTGGACCCGGACCCCGAGATCCTTCTGCTCTTCAACACTACTCAGACTCCTGCCCTTGATAGTGTACTCGCTCATCCCATTGGTTCTGCCAAAATGGACGACTACACATTTATCCGCGTTGAAGTCCATCTGCCACTTCTCCGCCCAGTCCTGCATCCTATTTATGTCCTGCTGCAACTGTTGCCATCCTTCCAGACCATCCACAACACCACCGACCTTCGTGTCATCAGCGAACTTACTTACCCATCCCTCCACTTCCTCATCCAGGTCATTTATGAAAATGACAAACAGCAAGGGTCCCAGAACAGATCCCTGGGGCACTCCACTGGTGACTGACCTCCATTCAGAAAAAGACCCATCCACAACCACTCTCTGCCTTCTGCAGGCAAGCCAGTTCTGGATCCACAAGGCCAAAGCCCCTTAGATCCCATGCCCTCTTACCTGGTATACCCCAGTACACTCTGACCCCACACACTGGTATACCCCAGTACTCTCTCACCCCACACCCTGGTATACCCCAGTACACTCTGACCCCTCACCCTGGTATACCCCAGTACACTCTGACCCCACACCCTGGTATACCCCAGTACACTCTGACCCCACACCCTGGTATACCCCAGTACACTCTGACCCCACACCCTGGTATTCCCCAGTACCCTCTGACCCCACACCCTGGTGTACCCCAGTACACTCTGACCCCTCACCCTGGTATACCCCAGTACACTCTGACCCCTCACCCTGGTATACCCAAGTACACTCTGACCCCTCACCCTGGTATACCCAAGTACACTCTGACCCCTCACCCTGGTATACCCCAGTACACTCTGACCCCTCACCCTGGTATACCCCAGTACACTCTGACCCCTCACCCTGGTATACCCAAGTACACTCTGACCCCTCACCCTGGTATACCCAAGTACACTCTGACCCCTCACCCTGGTATACCCAAGTACACTCTGACCCCTCACCCTGGTATACCCCAGTACACTCTGACCCCACACCCTGGTTTACCCGATTACACTCTGACCCCTCACCCTGGTATACCCCAGTACACTCTGACCCCACACCCTGGTATACCCCAGTACACTCTGACCCCACACCCTGGTATACCCCAGTACACTCTGACCCCTCACCCTGGTATACCCCAGTACACTCTGACCCCTCACCCTGTGATACCCCAGTACACTCTGACCCCTCACCCTGGTATACCCCAGTACACTCTGACCCCTCACCCTGGTTTACCCCAGTACACTCTGACCCCTCACCCTGGTATACCCCAGTACACTCTGACCCCTCCCCGTGGTATACCCCAGTACACTCTGACCCCTCACCCTGGTATACCCCAGTACACTCTGACCCCTCACCCTGGTATACCCCAGTACACTCTGACCCCTCACCCTGGTTTACCCCAGTACACTCTGACCCCTCACCTTGGTATACCCCAGTACACTCTGACCCCTCACCATCATCCCAGGTTGTCTCCTGACTTTTACTCTCATCCCGGGATGATTAATAAACTTTGACCCTTACCTGTCCGTATGTCATGGTTAATCCCATCGACTACAATGATGGCTCCACTGATACCATTGCCAACACCATCCCTAACAACACCCTTTATACCTCGGTGTACCTGCACAGGGGAAAGGTCAATAAATAAGTCAACATCCAACATGTGGGAGGCTTTCAAATATCAGTTCATTGGAATTCAGGACTGGCATGCACCTGTGAGGATAAAGGATAAATGTGGCAAATATCGGGAAGCCTGGATAAGGTGGGATATTATCAGCCTTGTCAAAAAGGAAAGGGAAGCATTTGTAAAGTCTAAAAGGTTTCGGAAGGTGAAGCCCTTGAAGAATATAAAGAAAGTAGAAAGGAATTTAAAGGAGGAGTTGGGAGGGAGTCATGAAAAGTCCTGGGCAAACAGGATTAAAGAAAATTCGAAGGCATTTTATACATGTGTCAAGAGCAAGAGGGAGGCCAGAGAAAGGGATGGTCCACTCGAGGATGGTGAAGGGAATCTATACGTGGAACCAGAAGAAATGGGTGAGATACCAAATGAATACTTTACCTCAGAATTCACCAAAGAGAGGAACTTGAGCCTAGGGTAAGGTGTGTAGATATTCTGGCTCATGTTGATATCAAATAGGAGGAGGTATTGGGCATCTTAAAAAGCCCTCAAATCCCCAGGGCCGGATGGGATCTATCCCAGAATACTGAGAGAGGCAGGGGAGGAAATTGCTGAGGCTTTGAGAGAAATCTTAGTGGAGTTTGGGATAGTGAAGAGGATTGTCAGAGGATACATCAGGATTTGGATCAGTTGGAGACTTGGGCAGAGAGATGGCAGATGGAGTTTAATCCAGACAATTGTGAGATAATGCATTTTGGAAGGTTTAATTCATGTTGGAATTACAGTAAATGGCAGAACCCTTAAGAGTATTGATAGGCAGAGGGATCTGGGTGTACATGTCCACAGGTCACTGAAAGTGGCAATGCAGGTGGAGAAGGTAGTCGAGAAGGCACACGGCATGCTTGCCTTCATCGGCCGAGGCATTGAGTTTAAAAATTGGCAAGTCATGTTGCAGCTTTATAGAACCTTAGTTAGTCCTCACTTGGAATATAGTGTTCAATTCTGGTCACCACACTATCAGAAGGATGTGGAGGCTTTGGAGAGGGGACAGAAAAGATTTACCAGGATGTTGCCTGGTATGGAGGGCATTAGCTATGAGGAGAGGTTGGAGAAACTTGGTTTGTTCTCACTGGAATGATGGAGGTTGAGGGGAGACCTGATAGAAGTCTACAAGATTATGAGAGGCATCGACAGAGTGGATACAGTAAGAAGTCTGACAACACCAGGTTTAAGTCCAACCGATTTATTTGATAGTAAACTCACCAGCTTTTGAGGTTTCGAGCTTTCGAGCCGTCAGTGGTGGTGGAGGCGAACTCGCTGGGGTCTTTTAAAAGACTTCTGGATGAGTATATGGGGTTTAATGGGATTGGGGGTTATAGATAGGTCTATAGATTGGTAGGTGTTGATGTGATCGGCGCAACTCGTGGGCCGAAGGGCCTGTTTGTGCTGTAGTGTTCTATGTTCTATGTTTCCCTCTTCTTCAGGTGAATGGAGAGTTCTGGCCTCAGACAGAGCATATAAAGCACAGACAGTTTACAGATTACTGATTAGAATGTGAATCTTTACACCTAACCTGCTGTTCAAGTCCTAAAGTGGTCGACAATGTGAGTGGAAGGAGCACTGTACCTCAGTACTCAATGCTGACAACTGCCAGTTTCCAGATGCAATTTTACAACTCATCCGCTTTATCCTGGACCACAATGTCTTCACCTTCAACAACCAGTTCTTCATCCAGACACACGGAACAGCCATGGGGACCAAATTCACACCTCAATATACCAACGTCTTCATGCACAGCTTCGAACAAGACTTCTTCACCTTTGGATTCACGGTGAACAATCACTGAAACAACTATATGATGACATCAACAAGTTCCATCCCACCATCAGACTCACCATGGACTACTCTCTGGAATCGGTTACATTCTTGGACACACGCATCTCCATTAAGGACGGTCACCTCAGCACCTCACTGTACCGCAAACCCACGGATAACCTCACAATGCTCCACTTCTCCAGCTTCCACCCGAAACATGTTAAAGAAGCCATCCCCTACGGACAAACCCTCCATATACACAGGATCTGCTCAGATGAGGAGGATTGTGACGGACACCTGCAGACGCTGAAAGATGCCCTCATAAGAACAGGACATGACGCTCAACTCATCGATCGACAGTTCCATTGCACCACAGTGAAAAATCGCACCAACCTCCTCAGAAGACAAACACGGGACACGGTGGACAGAGTACCCTTTATCATCCAGTACTTCCCCGGAGCGGAGAAGCTACGACATCTTCTCCGGAGTCTTCAACATATCATTGATGAAGACAAACATCTCACCAGGGCCATCCCCACACCCCTAATTCTTGCCTTCAAACAACCGCACAACCTCAAACAGATCATTGTTCGCAGCAAACTACCCAGCCTTCAGGAGAACAGTGACCACAATACCACACAACCCTGCCACAGCAACCTCTGCAAGACATGCCAGATCATCGACATGGATACCATCATCACACGTGAGAATACCATCCACCAGGTACATGGTAAATACTCTTGCAGGTTGGCCAACATTGTCTACCTGATACGTTGCAAGAAAGGATGTCCCGAAGCATGGTACATTGGGGAGACCATGCAGACGCTAGGACAACGGATGAATGAACATCGCTCGACAATCACCAGGCAAGACTGTTCCCTTCCTGTTGGCGAACACTTCAGTGGTCACGGGCATTCAGCCTCTGGCCTTCGGGTAAGCGTTCTCCAAGGTGGCCTTCATGACACACGACAGCGCAGAGTCGCTGAGCAGAGACTGATAGCCAAGTTCCGCACACATGAGGACGGTCTCAACAGGGATCTTGGGTTCATGTCACACTATCTGTAACCCCCGTGACTTGCCTGGGTTTGTAAAACCTCACTCACTGTACTGTCTGGAGACAATACACATCTCTTTAACCTGTGATCAGTGCTCCTTCCACTTAGTGGTAGGGGATGGGGATATGGCTGAGGTCTTGAATAACTTTTTTGTTTCGGTCTTCACGGAGGAGGACGTGAATAATTTGCCGGACGTTAGAGATGGAAAGGTGGTAGGACTGGAGGGTCACGATGACATTACTGTTACTAGAGAGGTGGTGCTCGACAGACTGGAGGGGCTGATTGTGGACAAGTCCCCAGGACCGGATGGAATTCATCCGAGGGTTCTGAAAGAAATGGCGGAGGTTATAGTGGATGCCTTGGTGGTTATTTTCCAGATGTTGCTGGATTCCGGGGAAGTGCCGGAAGATTGGAAAACGGCTAATGTTACGCCGTTGTTTAAGAAGGGTGCCAGGCAAAAGGCGGGGAATTATAGGCCGGTTAGTTTAACGTCTGTTGTAGGTAAAATGTTAGAATCCGTCATCAAGGAGGAAATAGCGAGGCATCTTGAGGGGAATTGCTTGATAGAGCAGACGCAGCACGGTTTCGTTAAAGGGAAGTCGTGTCTGACAAATTTACTGGAGTTCTATGAGGATGTGTCTAGGGCGGTGGATAGAGGAGAGCCGGTGGATGTGGTCTTTCTGGATTTTCAGAAGGCGATTGACAAAGTACCTCACAAGAGGTTATTGCAGAAGGTCGGGGGACATGGAGTTGGGGGTAGGGTGTTAGCGTGGATAGAGGATTGGTTGTCAAATAGGAGGCAGAGAGTGGGGGTCAATGGGTGCTATTCGGATTGGCGGATGGTGACTAGTGGAGTGCCCCAGGGGTCGGTGCTGGGGCCTCAGCTATTTACCATTTCTATAGATGATCTGGAGGAGGGAACCGAGTGTATGGTGTCGAAATTTGCTGATGACACCAAAATTGGTGGAAAGGCAAATTGTGCGGAGGGTGGGGAGAGTCTGCAGAAGGATCTAGATAGGCTGGGCGAATGGGCCAGGAAATGGCAAATGGAATTTCATGTTGGCAAGTGTGAGGTGGTCCACTTTGGTAGGAAGAATGGTAGGAAGGATTATTACTTACGTGGAGAAAAACTGCAGCAGGCAACGGTGCAGAGGGACCTCGGGGTCCTTGTGCATGAGTCGCAAAAACCCAGCTTGCAGGTGCAGCAGGTGGTCAGGAAGGCGAATGGGATGCTGGCCTTCATAGCGAGGGGGATTGAATATAAAAGTAGGGAGGTCTTGCTGCAGCTGTATAGGGCATTGGTGAGGCCGCAGCTGGAGTACTGTGTGCAGTTTTGAGCGCCGTACTTACGCAAGGATATTTTGGCCTTGGAGGGAGTGCAGAGGAGGTTTACTAGGCTGATACCGGAGTTGAGGGGGTTGAGCTATGAGGAGAGGCTGAATAAACTAGGCTTGTACTTGTTAGAGTTTAGAAGAATGAGGGGAGATCTCATTGAGACGTATAAGATGATGAATGGGATGGATAGGATAGAGGTGGAGAGACTCTTCCCGCTCAGAAAGGATAGTAGGACTAGAGGGCACAGCCTCAAGATAAAGGGGGGGCGGTTTAGAACGGAGTTGAGGAGGAACTTCTTCACTCAAAGGGTGGTGAATCTCTGGAATTCTCTGCCCGTTGAAGTGGTGGAGGTTGCCTCGCTAAATATTTTTAAGACGCCGGTTGATGGGTTTTTGATAAGAGAGGGGATTAAGGGTTATGGGGAGAGGGCGGGAATGTGGAACTGAGCCACGACAGATCAGCCATGATCTTATTGAATGGCGGGGCAGGCTCGAAGGGCTAGTTGGCCTACTCCTGCTCCTATTTCTTATGTTCTTATGTACATTGTCGGCCACTTCTAGACTTGAACAGCAGGTTAGGTGTAAAGATTCATATTCTAATCAGTATTCTGTAAACTGTCTGTGCTTTATATGCTCTGTCTGAGGCCAGAACTCTCCATTCACCTGACGAAGAGGGAATCCCGCGAAAGCTAGTGAGTTTATGACAAATAAATCGGTTGGACTAAAACCTGGTGTTGTCAGACTTTTTACTGTGTTTACCCCAGTCCAATGCCGGCATCTCCACAGAGTGGATAGTCAGAAGCTTTTCCTTCGGAAAATGAATTGCTCAGGGACACAGGTTTAAGGTGTATGGGGAAAAGTTTAGAGGAAATGTACGAGGCAGGTTTTTTACACAGAGGGTGGTGAATGTCTGGAACTCACTGCTGGCGGGGTGGGGGGGGCAGGTATGATAGCGACATTTAAGGGACAATTAGACAAATCCATGAATAGGGTGGGAATGGAAAGATACGGACTCTGTAAGTGTATATGGTTTTAGTTCAGTCGGGCAGCACGGTGGGTACAGGTTTGGAGGGCTGAAAGGCCTGTTCCTGTACTGTTCTTTGTCACAGCTCACAAGGGTGATCAACAGTAGATTCGATGTTTGGAGAGGACTGTGGACTGTCTGAGGGTGAAGGCTAAACATTCTATATTTTTATATAATCACCATGGCTAACTTCTAACATTTTAAAAGTTTGGCATGAACCTTCTAAGACAGCTGGAGCGATGTCTGTCTGTGACTCTGAATAAAAGAGGCTGTTTGGGCAGGTGTGAACACACTTGCCCCTTCTTATCTCTGAAGGGACCCTAACCACAATTGTAGGCTGCAGAGAGAAAACCAAGCCTGCCCAACTGCTCCAATTCAGCTGCTCGGCAATGAGCCCTACAACCTCCCTTTAACCCTTAAACATAGAACATTACAGCACAGTACAGGCCCTTCGGCCCGCAATGTTGTGCTGAGCTATGTCCGAACCCAAGATCAAGCTATCCCACTCCCTACCATTCTGGTGTGCTCCATGTGCCTGTCCAATAACCGCTTGAAAGTTCCTAAAGTGTCCGACTCCACTATCACAGCAGGCAGTGCATTCCACACCCCAACCACTCTCTGAGTAAAGAATCTAAGTCGGACATCCCTCCTATATCTCCCACCATCAACCTTATAGTTATGTCCCCCAGTAACAGCTACATCCACCCGAGGAAACAGTCTCTGAACGTCCACTCTATTTATCCCCCTCATCATCTTATAAACCTCTATTAAGTCGCCTCTCATCCTCCTCCGCTCTAAAGAGAAAAGCCTCAGCTCCCTCAACCTTTCCTCATAAGACCTACCCTCCAAACCAGGCAGCAGCCTGGTAAATCTCCTCTGCACTCTTCAGATATCTGTGGATATGAACCCCAAGATCTCTCTGTTCCTCCACATTCCTCAGAACCCTGCCGTTGACCCTGTAATCCACATTCAAGTTTGTTCTACCAAAATTAATCACTTCACACTTATCAGGGTTAAACTCCATCTACCACTTTTCTGCCCAGCTCTGCATCCTATCAATGTCTCTTTGCAGCCTACAAGAGCCCTCCACCTCATCCATTACTCCACCAATCTTGGTGTCATCAGCAAATTTACTGACCCACCCTTCAGCCCCCTCTTCCAAATCATTGATAAAAATCACAAATAGCAGAGGACCCAGCACTGATCCCTGTGGTACATCGCTGGTAACTGGCCTCCAGTCTGAAAATTTTCCCTCCAGCACCACCCTCTGTATTCTGTGAGACAGACAGTTACTTATCCAAACAGCCAAATTTCCTTCTATCCCACACCTCCTTACTTTCTTCATGAGCCTACCATGGGGAACCTCATCAAACACCTTACTAAAATCCATGTATACGACATTAATTGCTCTATCTTCATCTACACACTTAGTTACCTCCTACATAAGAACATAAGAAATAGGAGCAGGAGTAGGCCATCTAGCCCTTCGAGCCTGCCCCGCCATTCAATAAGATCATGGCTGATCTGTTGTGGCTCAGTTCCACTTTCCCGCCCTCTCCCCATAACCCTTAATCCCCTCTCTTATCAAGAACCCATCAACCCGCTTCTTAAAAATATTTAGCGAGGCAGCCTCCACCACTTCAACGGGCAGAGAATTCCAGAGATTCACCACCCTTTGAGTGAAAACGTTCTTTTTCTCCAACTCTCAGACCAACTCTGATCTAAACTGCCGCCCCCCTTATTTTGAGGTTGTGCCCTCCAGTTCTGTTTTCCTTTTTAAGTGGGAAGAATCTCTCTACCTCTACCCTATCCATCCCCTTCATTATCTTATTCGTCTCTATAAGATCCCCCCTCATCCTTCTAAACTCCAACGAGTACAGACCCAGTCGATATAATCTCTCTTCATAGTCCAACCCCCTCATCTCCGGTATCAGCCTAGTGAACCTTCGAGTTCAGCCTAGTGACCCTCCTCAAAGAATTCATTCAAATTTGTGAGACAGGACTTACCCCTCATGAAACTGTGCTGACTATCCTGGATTAAACTGCACCTTTCCAAATGGTTATAAATCCTATCTCTCAGGACCCTTTTCATTAACTTACGACCACCAAAGTTAGACTAACTGGCCTATAATTACCAGGGTTATTCCTATTTCCTTTCTTGAAGAGAGGAACAACATTTGCCACTCTCCAGTCCTCTGGCACAATCCCCGTGGACAGAGAGAATCCAAAGATCAAAGCTAAAGGCTCCGCAATCTCATCTGTTCTCTCCCAAAGTATCCTAGGGTATATCCCATCTGGCCCAGGGGACTTATCGACCCTCAGATTTTTTAAAATTGCTAATATATCTTCCCTCAGAACATCTACCTCCTCCAATCCTATCAGTCTGTATCACACACTCATCTGCAAAAACATGGCCCCTCTCCTTAGTGAACAGTGAAGAAAAGTATTCATTCAATGCCTCACTATCTCTTCTGACTCCATGCAAAGTTCCCACTACTATCCTTGTCTGGCCCTAACCTCACCCTGGTCATTCTTTTATTTCTCAAGTAAGAGTAAAAAGCTTGGGGTTTTCCTTTATCTGACCCACCAAGGACTTCTCGTGCCCCCTCCTAGCTCTCCTAAGCCCTTTTTTTAAGTCATTCTTATCTACCGCGTAACCCTCAAGTGACCCAACTGAACCTTGTTTTTCTATCCTTACATACGCTTCCTTTTTCCTCTTGACAAGACATTCAATCTCCTTTGTGAACCATGGTTTCCTCACTCGGCCATTTCCTCCCTGCCTGCCAGGGACATACCTATCAAGGACACACAGTATTTGTTCCTTAAACAAGCTCCACTTTTCATTTGTGCCCATACCTGACAGTTTCTGTTCCCATCTTACGCTCCCTAATTTTTACCTAATCGCATCATAAGTACTCCGGCCCCAATTATAAACCTGCCGTGTGACCCTATCCCTCTCCATTGCAATAATGAAGGACACTGAATTGTGATCACTATCTCCAAAGTGCTCTCCCACAAACAAATCTAACACTTGGCCTGGTTCATTACCCAGTACCAAGTCCAATGTGGCCCCATCTCTTGTCGGCTTATCCAGTTATTGTGTCAGGAAACCCTCCTGCACACATTGTACAAAAAGTGTCCCATCTGAACTATTCGACCTGTAAAGGTTCTGATCAATATTTGGAAAGTTAAAGTCACCCATGATAACTACCCTGTGACCTCCACACCTATCCATAATCTGCTTTGCCATTTCCTCCTCCACATCTCTATTACTATTTGGGGACCTGCAGAAAACTCCTAACAACGTGACCGATCCTTTCCTATTTCTAACTTCAGGCCATATGACCTCAGTAGGCAGATCCCCCTCAAACTGCCTTTCAGCAGCCGTTAAACTATCCTGATTAACAATGTTACTCCTCCACCTCTTTTACCACCTTCCCTACTCTTACTGAAACATCTATACCCCATAAATACCAACAACCATTCCTGTCCCTGTTCTAACCAAGGCTCCGCAATGGCCACAACATCATAGTCACAAGTACCAATCCACGCTCCAAGTTCACCTACCTTATTCCTGATGCTCTTTACATTGAAGTAGATACACTTCAACCCACCATCCTGTCTGCCTGTACACTCCTGCGACCTTGATACCTTCCTCAGTATCTCACAACCCTCAACACTGGCTTTTGGACAACAGCTCATTTTCCCATCCCCCTGACAAATTAGTTTAAGCCCCCCCCGAAGAGCCATAGCAAATTTCCTTCCCAAGGTATTGGTGCCCCTCTGGTTCAGGTGCAAACCGTCCTGTTTGTACAGGTCCCACCTTCCCCAGCATGTGCTCCAATTATCCAAGTAACTGAAACCCTCTCTCCTACACCATCCCTGCAGCCACATGTTAATCTGCACTCTCTCTCCCTGTTCCTCAACTCACTAGCAAAGTTTATATATTAGGCACAAGTAGGCTGACATTAACACTGCAATGAAGTTACTGTGAAAATCCCAAACTTGCCACAGTATGGCGCCTGTTTGGGTACACTGAGGGAGAATTTAGCATGGCCAATCTACCAAAATAGCTCGTCTTTTGGACTGTGGAAGGAAACCGGGAACCCATGCAAAAACAGGGAGAAGGTGCAGGGTCCACACAGACAGTGACCCAAGCCAAGAATAAAACCCAGATCCCTGGCACTGTGAGACAGCAGTGCTAATCACTGTGTCACCGTGCTGCCACGGGTCCCTGGCACTGTGAGACAGCAGTGCTAATCACTGTGTCACAGTGCTGCCCCGGGTCCCTGGCACTGTGAGACAGCAGTGTGAATCACTGTGTCACCGTGCTGCCCCGGGTCCCTGGCACTGTGAGACAGCAGTGTGAATCACTGTGTCACCGTGCTGCCCCGGGTCCCTGGCACTGTGAGACAGCAGTGTGAATCATTGTGTCACAGTGCTGCCCCGGGTCCCTGGCACTGTGAGACAGCAGTGCTAATCACTGTGTCACCGTGCTGCCCCGGGTCCCTGGCACTGTGAGAGAGCAGTGTGAATCACTGTGTCACCGTGCTGCCCCGGGTCCCTGGCACTGTGAGACAGCAGTGTGAATCACTGTGTCACCGTGCTGCCCCGGGTCCCTGGCACTGTGAGACAGCAGCGCTAATCACTGTGTCACCGTGCTGCCCCGGGTCCCTGGCGCTGTGAGACAGCAGCGCTAATCACTGTGTCACCGTGCTGCCCCGGGTCCCTGGCGCTGTGAGACAGCAGTGTGAATCACTGTGTCACCGTGCTGCCCCGGGTCCCTGGCACTGTGAGACAGCAGTGCTAATCACTGTGTCACCGTGCTGCCCCGGGTCGCTGGCACTGTGAGACAGCAGTGTGAATCACTGTGTCACCGTGCTGCCCCGGGTCCCTGGCGCTGTGAGACAGCAGTGCTAATCACTGTGTCACCGTGCTGCCCCGGGTCCCTGGCGCTGTGAGGCAGCAGTGCTAATCACTGTGTCACCGTGCTGCCCCGGGTCCCTGGCGCTGTGAGACAGCAGTGTGAATCACTGTGTCACCGTGCTGCCCCGGGTCCCTGGCACTGTGAGACAGCAGTGTGAATCACTGTGTCACCGTGCTGCCCCGGGTCCCTGGCACTGTGAGACAGCAGTGTGAATCACATTGTCACCGTGCTGCCCCGGGTCCCTGGCACTGTGAGACAGCAGTGCTAATCACTGTGTCACCGTGCTGCCCCGGGTCCCTGGCACTGTGAGACAGCAGTGCTAATCACTGTGTCACCGTGCTGCCCCGGGTCCCTGGCACTGTGAGACAGCAGTGCTAATCACTGTGTCACCGTGCTGCCCCGGGTCCCTGGCACTGTGAGACAGCAGTGTGAATCACTGTGTCACCGTGCTGCCCCGGGTCCCTGGCACTGTGAGACAGCAGTGCTAATCACTGTGTCACCGTGCTGCCCCGGGTCCCTGGCACTGTGAGACAGCAGTGCTAATCACTGTGTCACCGTGCTGCCCCGGGTCCCTGGCACTGTGAGACAGCAGTGTGAATCACTGTGTCACCGTGCTGCCCCGGGTCCCTGGCACTGTGAGACAGCAGTGCTAATCACTGTGTCACCGTGCTGCCCCGGGTCCCTGGCACTGTGAGACAGCAGTGTGAATCACTGTGTCACCGTGCTGCCCCGAGTCCCTGGCACTGTGAGACAGCAGTGCTAATCACTGTGTCACCGTGCTGCCCCGGGTCCCTGGCACTGTGAGACAGCAGTGTGAATCACTGTGTCACCGTGCTGCCCCGGGTCCCTGGCACTGTGAGACAGCAGTGTGAATCACTGTGTCACCGTGCTGCCCCGGGTCCCTGGCACTGTGAGACAGCAGTGCTAATCACTGTGTCACCGTGCTGCCCCGGGTCCCTGGCACTGTCAGACAGCAGTGTGAATCACTGTGTCACCGTGCTGCCCCGGGTCCCTGGCACTGTGAGACAGCAGTGTGAATCACTGTGTCACCGTGCTGCCCCGGGTCCCTGGCACTGTGAGACAGCAGCGCTAATCACTGTGTCACCGTGCTGCCCCGGGTCCCTGGCGCTGTGAGACAGCAGCGCTAATCACTGTGTCACCGTGCTGCCCCGGGTCCCTGGCGCTGTGAGACAGCAGTGTGAATCACTGTGTCACCGTGCTGCCCCGGGTCCCTGGCACTGTGAGACAGCAGTGCTAATCACTGTGTCACCGTGCTGCCCCGGGTCGCTGGCACTGTGAGACAGCAGTGTGAATCACTGTGTCACCGTGCTGCCCCGGGTCCCTGGCGCTGTGAGACAGCAGTGCTAATCACTGTGTCACCGTGCTGCCCCGGGTCCCTGGCGCTGTGAGACAGCAGTGCTAATCACTGTGTCACCGTGCTGCCCCGGGTCCCTGGCGCTGTGAGACAGCAGTGTGAATCACTGTGTCACCGTGCTGCCCCGGGTCCCTGGCACTGTGAGACAGCAGTGTGAATCACATTGTCACCGTGCTGCCCCGGGTCCCTGGCACTGTGAGACAGCAGTGCTAATCACTGTGTCACCGTGCTGCCCCGGGTCCCTGGCACTGTGAGACAGCAGTGCTAATCACTGTGTCACCGTGCTGCCCCGGGTCCCTGGCACTGTGAGACAGCAGTGCTAATCACTGTGTCACCGTGCTGCCCCGGGTCCCTGGCACTGTGAGACAGCAGTGCTAATCACTGTGTCACCGTGCTGCCCCGGGTCCCTGGCACTGTGAGACAGCAGTGTGAATCACTGTGTCACCGTGCTGCCCCGGGTCCCTGGCACTGTGAGACAGCAGTGCTAATCACTGTGTCACCGTGCTGCCCCGGGTCCCTGGCACTGTGAGACAGCAGTGCTAATCACTGTGTCACCGTGCTGCCCCGGGTCCCTGGCACTGTGAGACAGCAGTGTGAATCACTGTGTCACCGTGCTGCCCCGGGTCCCTGGCACTGTGAGACAGCAGTGCTAATCACTGTGTCACCGTGCTGCCCCGGGTCCCTGGCACTGTGAGACAGCAGTGTGAATCACTGTGTCACCGTGCTGCCCCGAGTCCCTGGCACTGTGAGACAGCAGTGCTAATCACTGTGTCACCGTGCTGCCCCGGGTCCCTGGCACTGTGAGACAGCAGTGTGAATCACTGTGTCACCGTGCTGCCCCGGGTCCCTGGCACTGTGAGACAGCAGTGTGAATCACTGTGTCACCGTGCTGCCCCGGGTCCCTGGCACTGTGAGACAGCAGTGCTAATCACTGTGTCACCGTGCTGCCCCGGGTCCCTGGCACTGTCAGACAGCAGTGTGAATCACTGTGTCACCGTGCTGCCCCGGGTCCCTGGCACTGTGAGACAGCAGTGTGAATCACTGTGTCACCGTGCTGCCCCGGGTCCCTGGCACTGTGAGACAGCAGTGTGAATCACTGTGTCACCGTGCTGCCCCGGGTCCCTGGCACTGTGAGACAGCAGTGTGAATCACTGTGTCACCGTGCTGCCCCGGGTCCCTGGCACTGTGAGACAGCAGTGTGAATCACTGTGTCACCGTGCTGCCCCGGGTCCCTGGCACTGTGAGACAGCAGTGCTAATCACTGTGTCACCGTGCTGCCCCGGGTCTCTGGCACTGTGAGACAGCAGTGTGAATCACTGTGTCACCGTGCTGCCCCGGGTCCCTGGCACTGTGAGACAGCAGTGTGAATCACTGTGTCACCGTGCTGCCCTGGGTCCCTGGCACTGTGAGGCAGCAGTGTGAATCACTGTGTCACCGTGCTGCCCCGGGTCCCTGGCACTGTGAGACAGCAGTGTGAATCACTGTGTCACCGTGCTGCCCCGGGTCCCTGGCACTGTGAGACAGCAGTGTGAATCACTGTGTCACCGTGCTGCCCTGGGTCCCTGGCACTGTGAGGCAGCAGTGTGAATCACTGTGTCACCGTGCTGCCCCGGGTCCCTGGCACTGTGAGACAGCAGTGCTAATCACTGTGTCACCGTGCTGCCCCGGGTCCCTGGCACTGTGAGACAGCAGTGTGAATCACTGTGTCACCGTGCTGCCCCGGGTCCCTGGCACTGTGAGACAGCAGTGCTAATCACTGTGTCACCGTGCTGCCCCGGGTCCCTGGCACTGTGAGACAGCAGTGCCAACCACTGTGTCACCGTGCTGCCCCGGGTCCCTGGCTCTGTGAGACAGCAATGCTAATCACTGTGTCACCGTGCTGCCCCATGTCCCTGGCACTGTGAGACAGCAGTGTGAATCACTGTGTCACCGTGCTGCCCCGGGTCCCTGGCACTGTGAGGCAGCAGTGCTAATCACTGTGTCACCGTGCTGCCCCGGGTCCCTGGCACTGTGAGACAGCAGTGTGAATCACTGTGTCACCGTGCTGCCCCGGGTCCCTGGCACTGTGAGACAGCAGTGTGAATCACTGTGTCACCGTGCTGCCCCGGGTCCCTGGCACTGTGAGACAGCAGTGTGAATCACTGTGTCACCGTGCTGCCCCGGGTCCCTGGCACTGTGAGACAGCAGTGCTAATCACTGTGTCACCGTGCTGCCCCGGGTCCCTGGCACTGTGAGACAGCAGTGTGAATCACTGTGTCACCGTGCTGCCCCGGGTCCCTGGCACTGTGAGACAGCAGTGTGAATCACTGTGTCACCGTGCTGCCCCGGGTCCCTGGCACTGTGAGACAGCAGTGTGAATCACTGTGTCACCGTGCTGCCCCGGGTCCCTGGCACTGTGAGACAGCAGTGTGAATCACTGTGTCACCGTGCTGCCCCGGGTCCCTGGCACTGTGAGACAGCAGTGTGAATCACTGTATCACCGTGCTGCCCCATGTCCCTGGCACTGTGAGACAGCAGTGCTAATCACTGTGTCACCGTGCTGCCCCGGGTCCCTGGCACTGTGAGACAGCAGTGTGAATCACTGTGTCACCGTGCTGCCCCGGGTCCCTGGCGCTGTGAGACAGCAATGCTAATCACTGTGTCACCGTGCTGCCCCGGGTCCCTGGCACTGTGAGACAGCAGTGTGAATCACTGTGTCACCGTGCTGCCCCATGTCCCTGGCACTGTGAGACAGCAGTGCTAATCACTGTGTCACCGTGCTGCCCCGGGTCCCTGGCACTGTGAGACAGCAGTGCTAATCACTGTGTCACCGTGCTGCCCCGGGTCCCTGGCACTGTGAGACAGCAGTGCTAATCACTGTGTCACCGTGCTGCCCCGGGTCCCTGGCACTGTGAGACAGCAGCGCTAATCACTGAGTCACCGTGCTGCCCCGGGTCCCTGGCACTGTGAGACAGCAGTGCTAATCACTGTGTCACCGTGCTGCCCAGGGTCCCTGGCACTGTGAGACAGCAGTGTGAATCACTGTGTCACCGTGCTGCCCCGGGTCCCTGGCACTGTGAGACAGCAGTGCTAATCACTGTGCCACCTGTGATTGGAACATTGTCTCAGTGGTTAAGATAGTTAAAATGGAGAGGTAGGAGTCATGTGAGACCAGCACCTCACTGATGAAACTAGTGATATTGCCTTGTAGACCAGACCAGCTGCAGCTCAGAAGAGGGGCTGTGTCCAGCTATGAATTCCACTTTTATCCTTCCCACAGTAAACGCCATACCATTGTCTGCAACATTGATTGCCTAGAAGACATGCTAATTGTGGAGATGGGAGCAATTTGAAAAGTGAATTATCCAGTGTCATCTTCTGTGAAGCAATACAGACTGGCCTGCAATTCTGTACTCTCAAACTACAATTTGCACAGTAAATCTTTCTTTCTCTGACCCCCTTCACTCAGTGAGTGCATAGAAAGCTCTGTAATAACTCCAGTAGTTTTACTGTCTACACTAAACTAACCCTCTGAGTTCATCCTATCTTGAATATGCTGCTGGATTATTCATTGGAAATTCGATTTCTTTATAGCTGAGGGGCTGGGAAACACACCACTAAGGGTAAGCAAATCAAAAACACCTTCCTGTTTATGGACGGGTGGTTAAAGGACAAATCAGCCCTGTTAAATGACCCTCTGCCTCTATCCACAAGGACAGTGGTGCTCACTAACCTGTTCCATGTAGATCAGAAGGGATTCTTTATTATTTTCCCACTCTGTTGGAAGTTCACTCTGATGAGGATATTTGTCACAACTCAATTCAACAGTGATTTCAAAGCAGTTTGTGTGGAGGTAACTGAAATCATTCATACCTGTAAGATAACCATCATTGAGAGATTAGAAAGCAGAGGACCTCACAATGTCTCATAAGAACATAAGAACATAAGAAATAGGAGCAGGAGTAGGCCATCTAGCCCTTCGAGCCTGCCCCGCCATTCAATAAGATCATGGCTGATCTGTTGTGGCTCAGTTCCACTTTCCCGCCCTCTCCCCATAACCCTTAATCCCCTCTCTTATCAAGAACCCATCAACCCGCTTCTTAAAAATATTTAGCGAGGCAGCCTCCACCACTTCAACGGGCAGAGAATTCCAGAGATTCACCACCCTTTGAGTGAAGAAGTTCCTCCTCAACTCCGTTCTAAACCGCCCCCCCTTTATCTTGAGGCTGTGCCCCCTAGTCCTAGTGTCCTTTCTGAGCGGGAAGAGTCTCTCCACCTCTATCCTATCCATCCCATTCATCATCTTATACGTCTCAATGAGATCTCCCCTCAGTCTCAGCAAGCTCCAAATCACTTCACATCCAATAAAGTCTTTTTTCAATCTAGTCACAAGGCAGTGGGGGAAACCCAGCAGTCAATTTGTGCACAGTAAGATCCCTCAAACAGAAATCAAAACACTCAGGCTTCAATTCACTGAATGGCCACGGGGCATCCCGAACGGGGAGGCTGATAAGGCAGAGGTCATGGTACATGCTGGTAAAAATGTGATAGGTAGAAAGAGGGATGAGATCTTGCATCAATAATTCAGGGAGTTAGACAACAGAGTAAGAAGCAGGACCTCTTGGGTGGTAATCTCTGGATTACCATGCCACAAACTAGTGTGGACAGAGATAGGAGAAAGCACAGATGAATGTCTGGTGCAGGAGGAGGGTTTTAGATTCCTGCACGACTGGGACCATTTCTGGGGAAGGTGGGACCCGTTCAAACAGGACAAAGAACAACAGTACGGCACAGGGACAGGCCATTCGGCCCTCCAAACCTGCACCAATCACATTTATCTCTCTCAACCAACCACTTCTATCCCTCTATTCCCCGTTTGTTCATGTGTCTGTCCAGATACGTTTTAAACGTTGCGAACGTATCGACTTCAACCAGTTGACTCAGCAGTGTATTCCAGCCTCCCGTTAGCCTCAGTGTAAAAAACTTTCCCCGCTCACTGCTACTGAACCTTTCTCCCCTTACTTTGAATTTGTGCCCCTTTGTGATTGTCATTTCTGTCCTGGGAAAACATTTTCCAAGTGTTCACCTTATCCATGTCCCTCATAAATTTATCAACTTCTATCAGGGCAGCTGATGGCTGACAACAGAAGCAGAACGGGATGAACACCTTTGTGGGACATTTTGTTGGTGCCACTGAGTTGAAGTTCATAAGAACATAAGAACATAAGAAATAGGAGCAGGAGTAGGCCATCTAGCCCTCTGAGCCTGCCCCGCCATTCAATAAGATCATGGCTGATCTGTCGCTGCTCAGTTCCACTTCCCCTCCCTCTCCCCATAACCCTTAATCCCCTCTCTTATCAAAAACCCATCAACCCGCGTCTTAAAAATATTTAGCGAGGCAGCCTCCACCACTTCAACGGGCAGAGAATTCCAGAGATTCACCACCCTTTGAGTGAAGAAGTTCCTCCTCAACTCCGTTCTGAACCGCCCCCCCTTTATCTTGAGGCTGTGCCCCCTAGTCCTACTGTCCTTTCTGAGCGGGAAGAGTCTCTCCACCTCTATCCTATCCATCCCATTCATCATCTTATACGTCTCAATGAGATCTCCCCTCATTCTTCTAAACTCTAACGAGTACAAGCCTAGTTTATTCAGCCTCTCCTCATAGCTCAACCCCCTCAACTCCGGTATCAGCCTAGTAAACCTCGTCTGCACTCCCTCCAAGGCCAAAATATCTTTGCGCAGGTGCGGCGCCCAAAACTGCACACAGTACTCCAGCTGCGGCCTCACCAATGCCCTATACAGCTGCAGCAAGACCTCCCTACTTTTATATTCAATCCCCCTCGCTATGAAGGCCAGCATCCCATTCGCCTTCCTGACCACCTGCTGCACCTGCAAGCTGGGTTTTTGCGACTCATGCACAAGGACCCCGAGGTCCCTCTGCACCGTCGCCTGCTGCAGTTTTTCGCCACGTAAGTGATAGTCCTTCCTACCATTCTTCCTACCAAAGTGGACCACCTCACACTTGCCAACATTAAATTCCATTTGCCATTTCCTGGCCCATTCGCCCAGCCTATCTAGATCCTTCTGCAGACTCTCCACACCCTCTGCACAATTTGCCGTTCCCCCAATCTTGGTGTCATCAGCAAATTTCGACACCCTACACTCGGTTCCCTCCTCCAGATCATCTATATAAATGGTAAAAAGCTGAGGCCCCAGCACCGACCCCTGGGACACTCCACTAGTCACCATCCGCCAATCCGAATAGCACCCGTTGACCCCCACTCTCTGCCTCCTATTTGACAACCAATCCTCTATCCACGCTAACACCCTACCCCCAACTCCATGTCCCTCGACCTTCTGCAATAACCTCTTGTGAGGTACCTTGTCAAACGCCTTCTGAAAATCCAGAAAGACCACATCCACCGGCTCTCCTCTATCCACCGCCCTAGACACATCCTCATAGAACTCCAGTAAATTTGTCAGACACGACTTCCCTTTACTGAAACCGTGCTGCGTCTGCTCTATCAAGCAATTCCCCTCAAGATGCCTCGCAATTTCCTCCTTAATGACGGATTCTAACATTTTACCTACCACAGACGTTAAACAAACCGGCCTATAATTCCCCGCCTTTTGCCTGGCACCCTTCTTAAACAACGGCGTAACGTTAGCCGTTTT